>NW_013952572.1:942841-945900 GCF_001266775.1 Austrofundulus limnaeus | reverse complement strand
TAATACACAGGCTTGAGCTGAAAAATACTAATACACAGGCTTGAGCTGAAAAATACTAATACACAGGCTTGTCTTGTTGCTGAAATCCTAATGTGGTTCTGATTTCTGGTCTTCGTGACCCACAATCCTGCATGTTTTAGATGTTTCCCTGCACTTCAGCAGGTCTTCAAGTTCTGCAGAAACCTGTCAATCACTCATTTATTTAAATCATGTGTTCCAAAGCAGGGAAACAGCTAAAACATGCAGGATAGTGGGTCATGAGGACCGGAATTCAGAACCATTGCGCAGCTTCGGTGTTGTGTTAGCTTGATAGCTATTTATAACTTATAGAAAGAGTGCAACATAACTTATAGAAAGAGTGCAACATAATTTACATGTAACCTTATGACAAAAGGAGCACTTGTGTAGATACAGTATGGGCAAGACATGATAGTTAAAAATATATTGTTGATGGTTTGTTCTTACCTGTGACGGCAGCTTAGCTCTGAGCTCTGTGTGTTACGGTGTGGCTCACCTCCTGTTTACAATGGTGCACGCTCCCGACTCTGGGCCCTGCTGTGGGGGAGGAGCTTAGGAAGGGGAGCTGAGAGCAGGGGGGAGGGACTAGAAGGTTGTGTCTGTTCAAAATTTTTCTAAGTTTTTGGGTTTTCAAGAAACTACATACAGCAGCTTTAACCACAACAAAACTAACATTTTCTCCTGAACTATTAGTTGATCTACATGATTAGGATGAAGCACACTTTCAGAGTGTTTGTTGTCGTTTATACCCATCCATCTCCAGTTCTGTTCCTAATTACTAAGAATCACAAATGAAAAACCATATCGTTAAATAGCAAGAAGTGCATCCAGAAAAAGTTGTCCTGTAAAACAAGTGAAAATGTAGATACTGACCTTACAACATGCCTTTTGTTTAGTAAAGCAAATTGGATGCAACAGGTCCAAAAGGTACAGTATATAATTATGCATCTAGATTTAATCCCCAAATTGCAAAACCAATGTAGTCCCATGCACATTAGGCATTTTTGAATTGTAAGGCCCGGACTGGCCTTATTCTACTCTGGCTCTGGTTGTGTTTGCTTTGAGCAGAGTGCCGCCTCAATGTGGGAGGGGATAATCACATTAAAAACTGTGCAAATCTTTGTGATGTTTTAGTTATGACACAAAAATTGATAACATGAAGCTTGTGGTATTTGTCTTCATCCTCTAAATAATTCCAGACCAGCTGAAACGTCAGATTGGTCCCAGCAACGCAACCTGAATAGAACCCCTGGTCTCTGGTTTCCAGAAGTCAGGCTGGAACTAATGGCAAATATTCCCAGCCTGGGTTTGAACCCAGGGAGGGCCAGGCCTTACAATGCAAAAATACCAATACATGTTCATAAATGATTATCAATTACAATAGATTTTCACACCCCTAGTACCCAGTTTTACAAGTCTTTGAAAGCTACAGCATCTTTCAGAAGACAGTTCCACTAAATCGATACACAGACTTTCTTCTTTGAGCTCCCTCAGGTCATTTTTAAATCACAGGTGAAGTCGRCCAGTTCCCACTCAGATGCAAGCGTTCAGAGATAAAGCAGGCATTGAGGAACCAAAAGAGGTGTGAAGCAGAACTCAGCTGGGCCGAAGTGGAGTGTGACACATTTAATGTGACAGACATCTGCCTCATTTCAACCAAAAAACGTACTGAATTAACTTTCTTTAGTGATCCTTTTGGTGGTCAAATATGTTTTTAAACCAACTACAAAACTACTATGGCACATCATCACCAATATTCCTACTGTAATAAATCTGATTAACTCTATGAGCGGGTTGTCGCACACTGTCATCAGTTCAATATCAGTACTGAGCCGCCTGCCCAGGACTGTCACCATCTCTCTCTTGGGCACAGTCATGTTAGAGGTAGGTTCTCTCACCACTTTGGTTTGTTTTCTGAACAGACATTGGCAGTCAGATTACATCTCAGTCCTGGACTGAGGCATCTTGTGAATATACCTTACATTTCCCACCCTTTGTCACAAGAGGACAGTTGGCTCAACTCAAACACTTCTAGTATAAAGAAAAAGTCTCATCTTAGTGAAAACACCCAATGAGCCAAACAAAATTCTGCTAAGACAGCTCAAACTGGAGGACTTCTTGAACAAGTTTTTAGGCCAATATTAAATAAAAGATTGGCTGTAAACTGAGGCAACAAAATGCAACTTGCAGTTTGACACTAGATACTGTGAATAGGCAGCTATGAATAAGATATTTCTCACTCCCTGGGCCTGTCTTGGCCCTCTTAGACTACCTTTTGTCAGCCATTATCCGTTTGAATTTTTTTTCTTACTAGCTCTGTGTACATGAATAAAAGATGTAGAACCAAMGTATCTTTTGCTACAGATTAACAGGGTTCTCATTAAAATTGACCATTTCTTTTTATGAATTGCCTTATCAATCTTGTCAGTTTCCTATTACTCAACACAATAAGTGACTGAGGTAGTTAAAGCCATCACATGGATAATTATAATATTTAAGTAACAAAGAATCAGAACATTACCTCTCCCCTATTATCACTGTGAAATTATCTGCATATTAAAAGAAATGCTGCCGAATTACTAAAATAGCATCTCCCTGTTTTGCTTTGCAGCTATAAGGGCAAGGTACGACACCCAGAGGTAATTACTTATTTTCTTTTGTTGTGGCTGAAACCAACAGAGAAAGATACATAAATGAGTGTGGTGAGCTTCAGGTTCTGTTTAACTTACAAAGTGACGTGTGTATCATAGTTTTTTTTTTTTTTTTTTGAGTTTTTGCAATTTTTGTGTTCTGTTTTAAACTGTTGCAGTTGCTGCAATTCTCATGAAACAGTACTGACTAAAATACAGGTTAGATGCATTGAAGCCATCATATGTAGACTGACTGCATACTGTGCATCAGCATTACAACTTTGTTTAACTAACTAATAATATGCCATTACTTATGTATGTAAGTATGTATGTATGTATGTATGTATGTATGTATGTATGTATGTATGTATGTATGTATGTATGTATGTATGTATGTATGTATGTATGTAT
>NW_013952572.1:935408-940141 GCF_001266775.1 Austrofundulus limnaeus | reverse complement strand
GTGTGTGTGTGTGTGTATAAATACTGTATATAATAGTTGCATGTCAAAAATGCCTGCTGAGTAGCAGATAAAAACTAAAAACATTAAGAAGATACAGTTTTTAAATATCACTAAGAAAAAATATTTAATTGTATTCTTTTATAATCTTGGCCTGCACTGACACCAAAACAGATTCCTCTAGAATGAAAATTGAATTGAAATGTGGCATATTGTATCATTTTATACCACTTCATACAACACTGTATGGTACAGAATGGGTGAAAAGTATCAGGATTTTGTTTATTTCAGAAACAAAATGGAAAATTAAATATCTGAAACCCCCAACAAGTAAAGGATGAGGGGACTTGTTTTTTAGACTGGCCAGAACATGGCCACCATCTTTAAAGCTGCCATATTGGATCAAAATCAAAATTTTCCAATATGGAGGTTAAAACTGACCATTTCTTTTTATAAATTGCTGTATATGTAGTATCAAAGAAGACTGGAATTGTCCCAGAAATGGATTGCTGCAATCAGATATAAATATTGCTCATATTTCAAAAGTTAACAACACATAAATTTGAAACAACTGATTGTTGCGCCTTATTTGGTTGTTAACTATTCTGTCCCTGTGCTGAACACAGCGTGTCTGTGTGTTGCTGGGGTGTTCAGATACTGTATTTCATTTTCTTGGGAATTTTGACTCACCCTATAATTTTTTTCCAAGCTGTATTTACATAGCACAATTTTGTACCGGAAGGTATTCAGGGCTCTARATTTTGACCAATTTGGTGGCAAATGAAATGTGATTTCTTGGTCACACTGTTGTGACCAGTCATTTGTTCCATATTTTCATAATGTCCAAAAGACATGTCCCTCTCACATACAAACACTTAAAATGCCCCTCCTCTCCTCTCCAACTCCACTCCTCTGTGTCTCTATGCTGCCTGGGTGTGCTGCTCTCACAGTGACACAAACACACGCACTGCTCACCTGTGGCTTTTAAAAACATTCACTACACTCAATATTCCACTGAGTCCTCAAAGTGAAAATGTTTACAAAAGTCCAGACGTGACGTGAGCAGGAAGAGGAACATCTTTAGAGCATCAGTGGAGATGATCACAAGACAAATAGTAAAATGTGCCTTAGCTTTTTTGTTTTGTGTGTGTTTTTTTTTTTGGCCCCAAAACTTTATTGAAAACTGAAGAACTTAGTTATATCAGAGCATCCCTTCATTCAGACACAGTGGAAGATCTGATAAGAATCAGAGCAGAGGGCCCAGGTCTGGAGGGTTTTGATGCTAGGGAGAGTGCAAAAAGCTGGTTTAGCCATGGCGAAAGAACCAGAAGGCCAAACTACAGGAGTTGGTTATCTGAGGAGCATGTGTAGTCTAACAGTGCGTTCCAGTAGTCCTGGGAAGTGGTAAATTCCCTGTTCCCTTTGGTAGATTTAAACTGGAATGCACCATTCCACCACCATTTCGTGGTAACATTCCACTCGTAAAGTGGAAGAAATGAAACTGCCCCCAGTTTCGATTTCAAGATGGCAGCCACTCGCAGCTTTAGAAAGTTAACTCCGTAACTTTTACTGTTAATTATCTTTATTAATTTTTTGTGCATGTTTAATCACTCGTACAAGTAGTGCGTTTTCTGTGCAATACTGTAAGTGTTAAAATCAATGTTTATTTGCATGACATATGTAGTAGATCTCTCTTTTTGTCATTGTTTATATTGTCGCAGTGTTGTAGCTAGGTTAGCAGCAACAGCACAATCACCTGTCGGCTGACTGGAATGCAAACTTTCATGTGGTTTGTTGGGAAATGACGTCACTAACATTTACCAGTTCCTGGAATATAAAGTAAATGGAACGCACCATAAAAAACATTTAATCATGGAATGTTCAGTTTGACATGTTTATAAGATGTTCATCCCTTAAACATTTGCACTCATAATTTAGAATTTAATTATTTTAATTTAACTTGAGATGTTTAAGTTCAAATTTCAGATCATAGAATCACTTTAAATATTTTTTTAGTAAGTTATATACTGTATCTTGTACATTTCTGATCCACATAAAGAAYGTTATGTTTACTAGATTAACTAATTTTTTACAAGTTGATCTTAGTGTGTCTTGATGGTCAGTGATTTATAAATAAAAAAGAAAACCAATAAAACTGCAATGTTAAATGTGAMAGATGAAAATTTGGGTGCACCTAATTTGTGTGCAGTCAGTGCAAAGGTTAGTCTAGAGCCCTGATATTGTTTGGTATTGCAATAAATCATATATTGTATAGGTATTGTATTATAATGTATTCACATCACAAAACATTGTATTTTGTTGTATAGTTTTGATTTGTATCATAATGTGCAAGACTATCATATTGTAGTGTTTATATACTTTCATAGTAACATTTTTCTATAACATAATAAAATATATATTGTAATGCTTATTGTATTGTGTCATACTAGGTCGGTATACTGACCTTATACTGCATTAAAAATCTGRGATTTGCTGCTGTGTTAACTTTTAAAGTCAACTGAACAAAAAGCCAACCTTGATGTGATGCAATCTAATAAAAAACAGGCAATATTGACTCTTTAACAAATGCTGCCAAATGTTCTAAATTTTTTCACTTTTCTTACAAATTTAAATATTCTACAGTTTGCTTTAAAAAAACATATTTTTGAACATTTCCCTGGAGTTCTCCCGACCGCCTTTTATTTCCATTCAGTTCAGCACAGTATGTAAAGCATGTGGAGGTAGAAACTGCATCAGAATTTCAACTGTTTCTTCCCCCATCTTTGCTGTTAGCAGTGATGCAAATTATTGTGTAAAAAAATGTGTCTGCATTTCATTAGGACGGACAAAACAGAAAGAAAGAAAGAAAGAANGAAAGAAAGAAAGAAAGAAAGAAAGAAAGAAAGAAAGAAAGAAAGAAAGAAAGAAAGAAAGAAAGAAAGAAAGAAAGAAAGAAAGAAAGAAAGAAAAGGAAGTGAAACGCATTATAGGGAAACAATGTGACCTTCAATGAAATCCAAATAAAGTGCTATAAACAGATGCCCAGGTGCAAAGAGCTCGTCACGATTGCTTGCTGAGTGGGTGCGAGCTAATTACTTTATGTTGAGCAGCAAAGAGGATAGCAGAGTGTCAAATACTCTTCAGGTTCACATTTTCACTCCATGCTGTGTGTCATTTGATCTTTTTGGTGCAGCTGCTGAGGGCGATGTGTGAGGGCGGATTACAAAACTTCCTCAGCTGGAACAATTAAACAATGCAGTCCAAAACATGCATACATGCTAAATACATTAGCAATCATTTTAGATGATGACAAATTCATGTTGTGTTCATTTTAATGATGCTATACACAAACTATACAACAGCACATTGCTTTTTTAAAATTTAAAATACTGAGATTTACCAACTTTGGTTTAAAACTACATGTGTTACTTTACTTTTGCCAAGCTAATTTCATTTTTCTACCTTAAAAACAGCTAGATTATTTTAACTGTGATCAAAAACAGACTCATTAAAATATTTTTTCTAGTTTGGTAGAGGAGATTTCACTTCCAGAGAACCCTGACATAGACCAATCCTAATGGGATATTGGCACGCCAGTGCAAGCCAGACTTTATCGCCCAGCATCAGTGCTGAATCTCAGTAATACTCTTCTGGCTAAATGGAAGGAAATCCCTCCAACCAGGCTTCAAMATCTTATGGGAAGCTTTCCCAGAAGAGTGCAAGCTACTATTATAGCAGATTACTGCTGGTGGTTTTAGAATGGGCTCCACTTGAGGGTGTCTACTTGTATTAATTCCCTATTTCAGGTACTCGTGATTTTCTTTTCAAAGGCTGTCGGTTGAAAAATGATGAGTTGAAGAATGTAAGGGGTTACCTGTGCCATGTAACCGTGGGATCAGGGGATCCAGAAGTAATGCAAGTAAAGGTGACTGATTCCTGGTAGTCAGCGGTGGCGTTAAAGGACGGCTGGAAAACTGACAACACTGGAGGCACTGCAGACAAAAAACAGAGCAGAGAATTACATATGCTGCCATATGTGCTTGAGGGGTGATTAGATGAAGCTGGACTAAAAGCTTTTTCTAAAAAAATTGGTTTGTTTTCATAAAGCTCCATGCTGCAGAGAATGCATATACATCATATGGGACTATAGGTATAAACTGGCCTGTTAGTGTTTTCCTACTTCTCTTGGTAAAACCCACAGGGATTTTAAAATGACATTTTGACCCAGCTCTGGTGAAAACACAGCGGTTGAACACATTGATGTGAAACAATTATGTTATTGTCCGTTGGTGAAACGCTCGGCTAAATCCTAACAAATAAAAGCAAGACAGAAATTGTGTTTCAACATCAAAAACAACTTTAGCGTCTGTGGGAAGGAAAAACATTTTTCTTTCTGTCCAAATCCAAAGGCTTAAGCTCCAGCAGTTGAGCGTATTGTCAGTCTAATTTCTGCAGTAAACAKAAGTGCCCCACTCCTGTGGTTATCAAAGTTAGTGGTTTGAAGGATAAACAAATACAACCTGTGAAAACTAAGAAATCTGAACTGTGCTTTTGTTTATACAGTTAAAGCAAAGTTTCTATTTTATTTTTTATTTTTATCTTGAAATTTACAATAAAAACACAAGTATTAAGATCAATGCAACTGGTAAATACAACTCTAATGAAAAGTGATACTGAATAATAATTTGTATTTTCTCAAAGGTCATCATCAGTAAAGCCACAAATTATTATTATTA
>NW_013952572.1:929851-933681 GCF_001266775.1 Austrofundulus limnaeus | reverse complement strand
GGGTAGGGTAGGGTAGGGTACGATATGGTATGGTACGGTACGGTACGGTATGGTACAGGTCTCATGGACCCTGAAAGGTGCCTGCAAAAACAAATATCAAACAACCTCGTGAGTCAACGATTTGGCTTTGGATGGAGAAGGCTGAGCCTTTAATCAGCTTCAGGAGGGGTCTCATTTCATAATGAAATAATTTAAATGGCACCCTTTTTGTTTTTGCAAAATGGGTTAAAGTTCAGTGTAAGGGTAACACTAGGAAATGGGGTTTATCATTTTTGTTATCCAGAAAAGAACTATGCCACCAATCCCTTGTCTTTCCCATTCTCTTTATTTTTTTTAGCTACAGTATACACAATTTATATAAAACTATTTGAAACTTTCTGTAAAAATGCACATGAATGATACCGAGTGCATGGGCTTCAAATGCAACAGGTCTTGCTAATCTTTTCCAAGCAGCAGTATTGTTAAAGAACAGGGGTGCTGATGACTTTATCGAGAGTACAGAGTGAGAAGTGTCAGCAGCATGGTGTCCCTGTCACCTAATCATCTGCAAGCTGTCATTTTATCAGTCAGCAGAAGGAGAGCAAATCGACAGCAGCCACACTAGTCTTTATTTCCCGTCACATTGACGAGGCAGAGACAGCTTCATGGCGCAGGGATGTTTATGAAGCATCTCAACCCATTTCTCAAGCCTGTATTTACTCTGTGCCTCTGCTCCCATTACAGCTGCTCTGCTGCCATCCTGTCAAATCTCAAGAAGTGATTAAGCATTTTTTGAACAGCTTATTGGTRCTCTGGAATGTTTACTCCTCCAGCTTGCTTCTGATGGGAAAGGAGACAATGATAAAACTCCAAAATGGGTGAGATTTAAATACCTAGACCACCCCAAGTTACAATCTGAACGTGACCAAGCAACAGTTCAWGAATGACGGTTAATGAAGATGTTTATTTTAGCTACGCTTTTTTAGCATCAAGGTGACACAAAAATACAAAATTTTAATACATAAATAATTATGTTTTTCTATTTTTTATTAAACAGCACATTCTATTTAATATGGAAATAACTTTAATTGACTTGTTTCGAGCGGGTCGGTCCATGCTTGAAAAACATGCATCTAGACCAGGGTGGGCAATGCTGGTCCTCAAGTCCCACTATCCTGCATATTTTACTTGTTTCCCTGCTCCAACACACCTGATTCAGTGAATAAATTACTTTTTTTAGTTGTACAAAAGCCTGCACCCATTCATTCAAATCAGCTGTGATGGAGCAGAGACACTTGAAGCTCAGTGTTATTTGTCCATATTTTGCATTTAAAAAATCTAGAATTTGTCCACCAAGTGATTTCTAAAAACAATCATATAACTATGGCTGAACAATAGTATCAATAACTGGTTTGGATGGGAAACAACACTGAGGCCTGATGGTTTTACATGTTGTAATGATCATCTTTGTGAATGCCTACTCAGCAGAGTGTATTCAAAATAAAAAAAATATATAGACACACATTTCTTTTTGTCTTTAAAATCAAAACTCAGTAGAAAACACAGACTAGAAGAATCAGAGACTAATGTACCGACACACACATCAAGGTAAAAGCTTTATGGGGCTGAAAATGGCCTAAGCAAYGATCAAACACCAGTACTACTGACTCTGCGATTACGAGAAGCAAGCATCTGCCTGACATGATAACCACTGGTTTCAGTGCCAGCAGATCTCCGTTCTCCAGTGTCCTTCTTCAGCTCAACACACGCCCACATAGGCAAGCCTTGTTGAAACAGCCCCATTAATGAGACTCACTGCCAGGSTGAGCGACTTCAAAAGAGCAAATCGGCAACAGGCTTTAGGCATCCAAAAGAATCTGGCAAGCTTTAGGAGTTCTTCATATATTAGTCATGTCCCTAAGACTTCAGAAGCTTGGTGGAGAAAAAAAAAAGGTTTAAAGTCATTCTCACAAATTTGAACACAGACTAGAGTATTTCAAAGGTGCAAACTCWCTTTGTTTGATTTAGTAGGAACAGTTATATGGAGATACTAGGTGTTAATGAAGTGGATATCAGCCTTGTTTAGAAGTTGTGAAGTGTTGTGGTAAATATCATAACCACATACTGAAAATCACWTAAGTTGGTATTTTGAAACAGGACCTTTCATGTGTTGCTTATTAAGCCTTTACATATGAGTTTAATTATATCTCTTGTCCAATTACTTAGTAATTGTGATTCATGTCAAGGAGAAATATTAAAATAAAATTGAAGGACAGAAGCGAAGATTTCTACTGACATTTGAAGAAAAGAAAATTGTGGGTTTGACGTGAAACTGAGTGAGTGAACCAGTAATTACATGTAGGTGTCGTGGAAAGATATAACAAAGCAAAAAAAAACTGTTTTATACTTAATTGTGAAAATAAAGATGTTTGATTAAAAACAGCTGACACATAATGAAAACCTTAGAAGATATTTAACCCTAACCCTAATTAAAATTTCAAACTGCACTTTATCAAAACAGTAGTTAGACATTTTGATATGAGACGAGGGATATTAGCCTTTCAGAAACGCTTAACTCAATAAAATCTCACCTTMTTTGTGAAGTGTGGTTGTAAACCTGAACCTGAAATGATAAATCATCATTCTGAAATATTCTTTAGTCAGTTAATCTGGTGTTGTAACTCCAGTTTTTTCCTGGGTTTCCAGAATATATAATCAAAAAGAATGAACATTTATTAATTTTGAAGCAAGAATTTTTTTAGAAAGATATTTTTTAGTTTCTACTTCCAAATGGTTAGTTTCCCAGCATGAAAAAAAACTCTGCTTTGATAAGTCCATGTGACGTACCAATATGGCTACTGGTTTTAATAATGGATTTAAAACATGAAGGCATGTTTTTAGCCTAATCTGTGGCGACTGTATGTTACTGTGCTATAAAGCTGCAGTTTTAAAATCTGTGAGTTGAGTCTTGAAGGCCTTGAAGKTGAAATGCAAAGTCCACCATATTTTTTTGTTGGTTTGTTTTGTTTGTACTTTATATTTAGAATTAGTTCACAGGAAATCTTCCCCCTATTAAACTTCATCAATCTGGAGTATTATTGCAGAATTATAACTCAAAATTAAATTAGAAATCCAATCCAGAAAGCTGTTTGAAGAATTTTACCTACAATTAAAAAAATATATATGATCGGGTAGGAGGAGGTGTTTCTCTGATTAAGTATTAGACCATAGTCTTTATTTATTTTTTTTTTCCACAAGACACAACCTGCAAGGAGGGAGATAAAAGAYGACAAACAACTGATTGAATAAGTAACGTTCATAGTTTTCACAGAAAATGTGCCAGAAATTGTAAGATATGTGTTGACTGTGATATAGGAAATTAATATCCGCCCCATTAATATCTATGCTAATGAGCCGCTACTGCTATATGGGCAAAGGTACACGGTCACAGTTATAACTGTCACACCAACAGACTGTATGGAGTTGGTTTCCTTTGATAACTATAAAAGCTTCCTCATTTCCTGGAAGACTTGCTACATGATTTTGGACTCTTTCTGGTGGGAATGTTTGCCCGATAATTCTGACAGCATTTGACGTTGGGCATTGACCGATGTTGGACGAGACGTTCTGGCTTACTATCTCTGTCCCAGTTCACACCTAAACCTTGCTGAGGTTGGAGATTGTGACCAGCAAAGGTCCTTTGTCTCRTCAAACCTGATTTTGGTTGTGTGTTTGTTTATTTGCACTTATTTAAAAACAATAAACCCATGGAAATAAGAAGATAACCAAATTGTGCTGGCAGGTCATAAAACCTGGATGGATTTCCAAAGCGAACCCCCCCACCCCAATAA
>NW_013952572.1:925177-928346 GCF_001266775.1 Austrofundulus limnaeus | reverse complement strand
AAGGAAGAAGCGTGTACAGAAAATGGATGGATAGCTAGTTTACCAAAAAGTTTTAAAGATCACTAGCCCTATTTTTAGTATACTCAGAAACAACATTTTCCAAGAAAGCAGGAAGACTTTTTCYTCTATCATGTGGGGTATTATGTCAATCTATTATTTTAACCTAACTGGCAAGATAAGTTGGTGTCGGAGTTTGTGTCTCTATCTGCGCCTCAGGGAAATATCTCAAGTCTGTCTTGTTTCATTAGATTCCATGGTCAGAGATAAAGAGACAGGACAGTGTGTGTAAAAGTGTCACAAAGAATGGGAGTCTGCAAAATTATTGCACAGAACAAGATTCGATTTGCAAATTACCTAGTTATGTCAACTTTCCAGCACATCAAACTCTTGTTTCTTTTCTTCTTTCTCCAAATTGTGCTAACGTGCAAAAGATGAAAAGACTTCAATGAGTCATCGTTGAGACCTTTTTTTTGGAACCAACCCACCCCTTCCCTGAAATGTTCTGCATTCTTCTAGACACCAAGCTGTGTTGCCCTCAGGTTTATTAGCCATTCAGTGGGTGGCCTCCTTCTACTCGATATTTCATCACTCATCTACGGGCTGCTTTGATGATGCACTGGAGACCGGGAGCYCCAGCAGGTCAGTGGAGCTTCACTCACTGGATGCTTATGAGATAAAACACTCTTTTTATGAGGTGACTCAATATGGATGACTTTACATAAGGAAAAAGTATACAGTAAGCTATTTCAGGCCTGCTTTCACACAAAAGGATGTTCAGCATGAATGGTTCAAGTATAGTCACCAAAAGGTTATCCCAAAAGAACAGCATGGCTTTATCAAGGCTACTAGCTGAAAAAAAAAAACAAGACTCAGAGATGCAGAAACGGCAAGAATTCAAGAAAGAAATAAAAACGAACTAAAACAACCCCGTGGGCTCTACACAATCATATTCTAATAGGTTGTGGAGATGAAAATAAAGTCGCCTTCCCGTGTGAAGGAGACCTTTCAGTTTAAATTCTAATTTTACTTCAACTAGAACAGGTGAATGGAAACAGCACTATTCTAAAAAACTTCCTCTATTGCGCAAACAATRTTTTTAYRCTCGCTTGAGGTGGTTTTTGGATTAAAAAAAGAGTTAATGAGCTAAAGGGGTGATGGAAACACATTTGCTGARTAAGTTCTGACGTAGCAAACGTTGACCTCGCAGGATTGATGCTGTTCCCACTGACTGTCGGGTACAGGTAACAGCTGGGGCTGCAGCTGGACCCTYCTCCCACTGTTGGCRTCTTCTCTGATATTCCCAYAACGTGAAGAGAATTGCATTTCTTTTTCTATGTCTCCAGACAGCATGTAAAATCGCYAAAACCTTTTGATATGACAGAATAAGTACAACTTTCTCAACACGTTCCTGATAGCTTCTCTCCATTGTCCTGAGATGTGTGGACCCTGCAAGTTTGCAACTTCTACTTCCTGTTAACTACAGCCATGCATAATGTCAACGTCTGACRTAATTATTTCRTGTAGCCTGGTTGATGTGCTCCAAGCCAGTTGATAGAAGCACCTGATTCACATTTCTTCTTTTTTTTCCTTTTTGCGACATTTTCAAAGTTTGCCCAGAATTCAAGTTCAAATTAAATGGAAACGTGGCAAATGTCTGTTATCTMCACCCAGGAGGTTTTGGCCATTAAGTGTATAAGTGTGGGTTCAACATTTGTCTCCAAGAGGCAGAGTGGTTGAAGCAAAATGCTGCCATTACTGATGGAGCACTTTAAACATAAACATACTTGAAAATTTATGACCAATCACAATATTTTCTTCTGCTGAAAGGGGGGGGGCATTCCCTGCCTTATGTCAAAAAGGGGTGGACAACAAAAGACTGAGCAAACTTASGCCATTTCATTTTAGCAAGATTGAACAAAATTAAGTAATTTTCATCACTCAATTACGTCAATGAAAGTGGATTTCACAGGTTTGAACTGTCAGAGGCCTTAAGTGGGGTGTTAGTAGCTCTGATAAGCCACACYGATCCCTTGATGACAACTTTGAGTTGCTTTCAACTACCTACAACAGGAGTGGGTAATCCTGGTCCTTTTACTTTTTTCCYTGCTCCAACACACCTGATTCAGTCCTTGAATTACCTCGTCCAAGTCTGGAARCCTGATAATCACCCATTCATTCAAATCAGGTGTGTTGAAGCCGGGGGAAAAAAGTAAACCATGCAGGGCTGCTGCCCTCGAGGACCAGGATTGCCCACCCCTGACCGAAAAGAATGGATACTGGTAAATGTAGAAATTCTCTTTCAGTGTGAAGGAAAAAAATAATGATTCAACACTCTTACTATCACCTAAACAAGCTTGTCCCAAAAACTTTATGTCCTGCATTATCATGCTTCATATGTTCATCCTGTCACAACGGTTTTGGGCGACATCAAGATCCAGCTCTGCGTATCAAGCCTGTGCTAGGTGGTAATTTTTATACAATCACAAAGGTGGCCTAGGCATGAAGCCAGACATGTTTTAAATATCTGATTTCATAGAGAGGCTGACCATTCAGTCCCCCCGTCCCCCCTACATACACACACACGCACACACACTAAATCTCTGCAAAGTAATTTTTGGTGTTCCTTACTTTGACCATTGAACACAACTTTTCAGCTAACTCAATTAAGAAGTCAAAGTTGGCTTAGTGCATAGGTTTCCCTAAAAGGCTTTTCAAACTCTAGTTACTCAATACTCAAAACTGCCAAATCTACCTGGCACTCACTGAGCCGTTAGTATTCTGACAAAAACAGTGTTTTACTAGATATTCAGAATCAAGTACCACACTTGCCAATATTTAAAAATAAAATAGAAAGTTTTTTTTAAATGGAAGTTGTGAAGTTATTGTCTTGTGTCTACAGGGTCACAAGACAATACTTAGAAGTTGATTAAAAAAGATTAATTAATGGGGTAGTGGTGGTTAATGGGATAAATTGCCCTGACTAGACCTTTTTAGCCTGTACTTCTGTAAAATGACAACTAATCCATTCTTTATAGGCTGTTTAAAAGTTTCAAAGGGCTTGTATGACAAAAAAAGATTAGTAATTGAAGTCCTGACAAATAAAGGAAGAAAGAAAGAAAGAAAGAAAGAAAGAAAGAAAGAAAGAAAGAAAGAAAGAAAGAAAGAAAGA
>NW_013952572.1:922757-924530 GCF_001266775.1 Austrofundulus limnaeus | reverse complement strand
GAAAGAAAGAAAGAAAGAAAGAAAGGAAAACCTGAAAACTTATCAATTTTCATGTGGCTTTCTTTCACATTCAGCTCTCTCCCTGTTGGCGGTTACTGCTGCTTCATGAACAACAACAATGTCCAGACCAATTTTCACAAAAAAAAAAGAAAAAAAAAAAAGGTGCTTAAAGTGCTCCATATCGCTGTTGCATCATTCCACTCCTTATCCTTTTATCTTCATCCGCAGGGAGTCATCAGACAAAGAAAAAACTAGTTGGGGTCCATTGTTTTTTCATCAGTCTGCCTGTCTGGTCTTGCTCTGCCATCTCTCCCGGCACAACAACAAAACAACAAACTATCTGCAGCTGATTGATAAAACGTAGTCTGTTGTACTCATTGACATACAGTACCTGTGCCCCCTTCAGCAGTCTCTTCTATCTCTTTCTGCTTATGCTCAGGCTGGGTTGTTTGAACACACCAGGTTGTTGTTGATTGTATGGCAGCCCTTGAGGGTCACCCTGAAAATATCTTACTACAGTAATTCTTGATCCACTTTCCTTTTACATACAAGAAGAAGAATCCTGTTGAAAGAGACCAGCTTTTTAAATAAAAGACTGTGTTACAAAGAACTAACACTAATCAAATTTATGTTTCTTTTTTACCCAGTGCAACAAAAGCAGATATTCAGACTAGGAGATTTGGTTTCAAGGCTGCAAATGGAAATGCCTTTTATTCTTCGCTTGAGGAAACCTCAGTCTTGAAGTTCACGTAGCGTGAAGGTAAGAAAAGAGACATAGGTCTTGAAGCACTAAAGCAAAAAGCTGAGGATACGACAAAATATATCATTACTTTCTACAAGTATAGGGCATCCGGCTCATATTTGTGTGCCCCATGACAGTAGGTGGCATTTAAAAAAATTTCCCTTCCATGTAGCTTCGCTTTATAGCGCCTTTCTATACTCCTTCATGCCAGAGGGTAAATTAAATGTCCCTCTGAGCCACAAGGCAGCTGCTGCCACAGAAATAAATAAGTATGCAGCTGCAAAAAAATAAATAAAAAAATAAAATAATAAATAAATAAATAAATTCAATAAGACTTTTATTTTTTAGCTTTGCTTTGGTGTTCTCCAACACTAACCAGCTCTGTTTGGTGAAGGTAAATAAGAGAATAAAAAGATCTACTGCAATTTTGCAAAACAATTTTCATTCCTTTGCATCTCACCTTCATTTCATCAGAACTCACCAGTGTCATAAAACAAACAAAAACATTATTTGACCAGAATTAGCATCACAAAGTGGTGCATTTCAACATGACCTTTTTCTAATACTACTAAGTTCTGATGCACAAAGAGAACACAAAATAAAATGCTTAAGTTAAAATAAT
This sequence comes from Austrofundulus limnaeus, assembly GCF_001266775.1. NCBI lineage: Eukaryota > Metazoa > Chordata > Actinopteri > Cyprinodontiformes > Rivulidae > Austrofundulus > Austrofundulus limnaeus. Next base: position 923,166 of record NW_013952572.1, on the reverse strand, counting down.
ATTTTGCATAGTATCAGGTTTTTTAAGCTTTTTGTGAAATTTTTGGTTTGATTTTTTCCCCTTTCTTTTTATTCAAAATTTCCAGATAATGGTAGGTAAAACACGAGCCTGGTTTAAACCAGACCCTGTCCTTCACTTTGCGTCGTACAAGGATCTGGACTTGCTGCATAGAGAAGTGTTTCTTGCAGGAAGTGTGGCCTCTGCTGAAGTTTAAAATGATTGGATCAGTTGGCTGCGACGTGTGTCGATGTGAAGGAGGCTAAGCTAAGAAGCTAACCGGAAATCGCGTGTGCTGTAAACAACCCTACTGAGAGGAGAAATATACCGAGCCAAACGAGACGACTGTAAATGAGAGCTGCTGTTTTGTCAGACAAATTTAATTTAATTTGGAAGACTTATCAACACAGAC
>NW_013952572.1:917510-922567 GCF_001266775.1 Austrofundulus limnaeus | reverse complement strand
ACACACACACACACACACACACACATGCATACATAAATACATACATACATAGAGCAATCTACATGAAAGTTTTCATAGGACTTCACTTGAGATGCTCTGACTGTCCTGTTAGTGTTAAAACAGCTTAAAATTATGTCATATATTCAGTACCTTTAACAGGAACCAAATGGCTTTTTAACACAACCGATTTCTCCTGCTTGGGGCTGAACATACTGCAGGACACTTCTCTGTGTGAGAGTCTACAGATGTCATTCTGAGACAACCTAAAGTTCATCAAGTGTGKCCCTGTGAGTGAGGATCCCTCAGTGTGCGAGCTCAGCAAAGCGCTCCACGGTTCGACCCACCTCAGCACCACACGGCAAGTGTTGCATCACCGCAATAATAAGTCGTGCCTCATTGAGCAGGCTTATTGTATCTTCCACAGAAGTGAGGTAAGTGGTGTGCTAAATTAAATGCAATTCATACTTTTTTGGGGCCAAGGCCCGCTTGGCTATTTCATTAGGTGTGAGAGAATTACATAGGCAGGGACAATATTGCAGCTGTTCAACCATTACAAGGAGCTCGTGGCCTTAGCGGAATCACATTTCAATCACTCCAACAGACTCAGGTGACTACCAGTAAATGAGAACAAATGAGAAAATTAAAATGACATCCGTCCAGTTTTGGACCACGGCTCCCAAAGCTATAGCTSACTGTATTTTCCACTTTACAGAATAAAGAGAATGATAATAAAAATTCTCACTAATAAAAGCCTAAAGAGTAGATGAGCAAGAAACTGAGTTTATAAGAGTGAGTGTAGAATGTTGTGTTAAATTCTACAACTACGGAATTAAGTTCATATGATGTAAACACTATAAAAAATGTCCTGATGCATCTCAGTAATCCAGGTAGAAAAAAATAAAAAAGAAAAAATAAGTAGGTGCTCTGGATGGGTTCTTCTTTAGTGAAACGTTTTGTCTCTCCTCCAAGAGACTTCTTCAGTCTGATGAGTTTCAGGTGAACTCAGTCTTATAAGCACTGCCTCCACATGGTGGACAAACAGGTCAGTTACATGCAAAAGAGGACCATCAGCCAAACAATAGGCTTGATTAGCTCTATTGTTCATAGAGGGTCATGTGCCCCATCACCTGACTTATTGGTTTGGACGCTTCRGCTGTGGTTCTTTGGTGTCRTGTTATCTGTATGTAGTGAGTGCAGGCGGGGCTCGACGTCCCGTTGTTTTTGTTTCTCTCTCCCACTTTGTAATTTATTTATTTATTTGATTTTGGGTAATTGTAGYGGTTATAATAAAGGGATGGGTCAAACTGGTAATCCTAATTAGTCCAAGAATATGACTGTTGTTGAATCCACATTCTATTGTTACAGTGGCTTTCTGCTCCTGAAATAAACTTCTCATCGTACCTTTAACCTTGGCTTYCTGGACCTGTGTGCACCAGAACGAAGAAATGAATTGTGTTCCATTTTAAAAGCAGCAACCTGCAACAAAATGACTTGTGTATGCAGAGAAAACTGGATCCCTAATGCATGTTAATCTGTTGTCAGTGTGTGAAGAGGAGCACGTATGTGTGTGTATGTGTGTGTGCCTGGAATCTCAATGGGCGTTTTTGTTGGTTGATGTGAATCGTGCAAAAATCTCACTGTGTATTTTTTCACCTTCTTTGTGAATCAATTCAGTGTCACCAGAGAGCTATTATTCTGTGAGATCTTCAAATCATTTTTCAAACTTATTTACCAATGGGAGGGCAAGCCATTGTTATCCTGTTTCCAAGGATGAGGATGATTTTTGTTCTTGACAAACTCATTTGAAACTCAAAACAATGTCACATTTCAAACCTAAGTATACTGCATTGCATGAGGACTTTTGGATTGAACTATCACCTTAATCATTTCCAGCTAAACGGTACACATAATTATATTGAAAAGAAATCACTGTGTTTGTACACTTCGGTGTGTGTCGAGAAMAAGAAACAAATACAGAAACAAGACTTGAATGTTATGTGTAAAAAAGAAGTTTATACAAGCACCAAGCTGGAGCCAATAACACACGTTTATTTTCTCTGTAAAATGGTGCCAATCAAGGAAGTGAGGTCACATATAYACTTTCTTCCRGTTCTGGACACTCTCTAGGGGYCARCCGTCATGCCGATTGGGTGTTCTCCCTACCATGTGACCAGAAACTCTGGTCAATACTCTGACTCAATACAGTCACCATTACTGGTGTTCCRATACTGGTATCAGGCTCAATACCAAGGGGGTTTTAGAGAAAWTTTTAAGTGCTATACCAAAGAGATACACATTGGATAAAAGACTAMAATCCCTATAATTTGATGTATAATCTGTGTATGTACATAAAGTGCTGTAAGATTTGAAAATTTTTTGACAATTCATGAGAGAGTATGTGACATAATCAATCGTTACTTGAAAATTCRTTGAACGTTTTTGTAAAAACCTAAAGCTTCAATTGAAATTGTGTAAATTCCATAAAACATATCAAAACACTAGTTTTGTTATGTAAAACCCAGACTTCTGTGACCCATTTAAACTGTTAMTTATGTTTCTTCTGTGAATAATGCTTAAGTTATAAAGCTTTAAAGAGAACTGACTTTTCTCACCTGTGTCACCAAAAACCCATTGGTGTCTTTTGAACAATTTGTGCTGGTTTCTGCTAACTCTTTGTTTAAAGTACCATTACCAAAAGCAATAGCACACCATTTATAATAGATTTTTTTGCATGGGGTTTGTAACCRAAATGGAAGATCAACTCACCGTTGACCACCACAGCTATGTCCACAAAGTCGATCTCTCCACGCGCCTCGACGCTGGCCTCACAGCGATACACGCCCTCGTCGGCCTTGGTTACCACGTTGATCAGCAGGTTGTTGTTTGGCAACACTTGGTACCTGCCTTCACCATTCGGATCAARAAGGGAGTGGATGGAGAGTGGAGGACAAAGACAGGAAATGACAAATGAACAACAATGTAAGAGAAAAGCAAGATAAGAAAGTCAGGAGAAATAAAAAAGGAGAAGAAAAGCCCTCTCAGTAGTTAGACTGTCARTCTTCACTTCAGTTCATTTACCTGATAAAGTCCACACAGACAAACACTCACAAAGCTGCAGCTCCGCTCTGTTGTGGACCACCATTAGATTGGATAAGGCCTCTATCTCAGTTCTCGCCAGCAAAGATATTAATAACCAGGCATCTCAATTAGAGTGAAATGATTAAAAAGAGAGAGAGAAAAAACTTCCTCCAAATGTTTTATCACCGTGGTGTCAGTGCTTATTTGAATTTCAATTAAAAAATGTGACAGATTCAAGGATTCAAGGGGTCACTTCTTCTATTTAGCACTCAGACATCCATTTTTTCTCTCCCTTGAAGGGAGATATGGGAGCAGTTGTAAATCAAAGAGGAGGGGGAGATGAAATAATGAGGCTTATGCGCTACTTCTCACTACGTTACTCCATCTAGAGGATATGACTAAAAGAGAGAGAGAGAGAGAGAGAGAGAGAGAGAGAGAGAGAGAGAGAGAGAGAGAGAGAGAGAGAGAGAGAGAGAGAGAGAGAGAGAGAGAGAGAGAGAGAGAGAGAGAGAGAGAGAGAGAGAGAGAGAGAGAGAGGGAGGTTTTCTCCCTTTTCCCTTCTTTTCTTTGCAAATTAAATAGACCGTTCTCCTGATATTTAACAGTGTTAGAGATGAAACGGGTGGAAATACCTGAGAGAGCTCTAAAAATGATATACATCTTCTGCTAAAAGGGAGAGGACGACTGTAAAACCTCGCAGAGAGAATTTGGAGTATGGCATAAAAACATGCAATTGTTTTTTATATTTCATGAGATGCCGGATTGCCGGTGTGCTTTTCATCTCGCGGCGCTCCGTCATCCATCCTCTCTGCGGCTTGTTAACGTGGTCTCTGTCCAAATTAGATGCCTCCTCCAGGTCTGATGAGATTTCTATTCATAGAATTTTATATCCTTGTCTTATTGTGAATCCAACACAAAAGAGAGAGAAAGAAAAAAAGAAAAAAAAGGAAGAAATTTCCCAGAGACCTGTGATTCTGGAACAATAGCAGGCTCTTTCAATGAGAAAAATCACATTGGGGATCATGAGTACTCATCCTCTCAATATTCAAGTGCATTTAGATTCTAATAATAATTCCTCCGAGACTGTTTGCTCTTACGACTTTATTATCGTAAATGACTGCAGTAAAGAGCACCGATATAGCAGTACAGCTAAACACACAAAAAAGACAACAAAACCAACTTTGAAAGGTACTTTAAAGTATTAATCTACTTTTTTTAGCACTTTATGGTACTGTTTTAGTGGATTACCATGCACAAGGTGATAAAATGTTCAACTCACTGCCAAACAAAGGTGGGGGAAAAAAGGCAAGTGATCATAACTTACTGCGGTGCTCCTCCGTTATTTCTTTGTCTTGGTAGTACCACACCACCACCGGCACAGGCGAACTGATGACATCACACACCACTTCGGCCATCTCGCCATGGCGGAACTCCTGCGGTGACTGAACGTCCCGGAATGTTAGCCTCTCTGCCAGATCAAACAAGATGGAGAATGAACTGCTTTTTGTCTCTCTGACTATTCAGAAGGTTTAATGCAAAACCTGAACATCAAAAGGAGACAGAAGAACTTGCTGTGCTGCTAATGTGATGTTAGCTAGAAGCTGGTCTAAGACAGAACACAGGGATGAAAAATTATGTCGTCACCTTTACCCATGATATAGTCTGTGTTTCAAGATCATTGTATTTTGTTATGAGCGCTTGCAATTWAAATTAGGCTAATCGTGAACCAAAAGCTATTATTTCTTGCAAATAAGAATATTCTGCTTAGTCTACTGGATCTTACTGCTAAGACTCCTCTTCTGTGCATGTGTTCCTACCATGAGGGTTCCCAGAGTCCTGAGTACAGGCATGAATCAAAAGTTACAGGACAGCCTGTGAACCAAAATAATTACGACCCCCACACGCGAAGCGTAAGCAGGAGTCATATTGTTTTCGTACTGTTTTTTTTCAGTGATTTTTTTTTTTTTTTTTTTTTTTTT
>NW_013952572.1:915394-917159 GCF_001266775.1 Austrofundulus limnaeus | reverse complement strand
AAACAATACAACAGAAAAAAGTGCTATTGACAGTTTAGATGCAGATGAATGCTGGTTAATCATCTCAAGAGATTCAACATTTTCGATAATGGAAATATATTTGAAAAAGCAAAAAATATTTTTTGTAAACTAACTAGAATCTCTTTCTTACATGTAACTCATTTTTGTTTCAGACAYATTCATGAAAATATACTTTTTTACTATGTTGGGGCAAAACATCGTTTTTCATCTGATACTCATAATTTTATCTTAGCCTCTTTACAATCTCTAATTTAACAGTGTCAAATTCACAAACACCGCACATTTGCTCCRCATTTACATCTTAAACTGCATCTAATACTTCATTTCTACATCATATTTACAAAACAAATAGAACTGAAGAAATACTGGCACAAACAYGACCACTGACTTCAGTTTGTGACAAACACAGCAGGTGCAAAATTTACAGAAAGGAAAAAAGGTTTCTTACAGTGAGCTTTAGGTTTTATTTTAACAGATAAAGAAACACAGAAACTCATTAAAACTGAAATCTAAAACACATCACTGTACCTGAGTGGAATCACTTGCAGCAAAACAAGAGACACTTTAGAAAAATTTACTTCAAAATCAGAAATGTTTGTCTTAATGTGAACAGAAAGGGAGTTCCCCTAGAAATCAATGTCTATGACCACACTGAGGATAACCTTGAAACTAAGGCAACACAGTGTTTTAGACTTTACCAATCTGGGAGCACACACTCCCTTTCAACACAGAACACAGCAGGAGTGACCTGATACCAGACTAAGGCAAGAATTATTGCCAGCGATAGTATACTTCTGAACATCCACAAAGGTGAAAAGTGTTCTCTCACCACCTGACACATCTACAGAGAACTATGTTCTCTTTTAACCTGACAGACCTTGAACGCTTCRAGGTGTRGCAGGACTCAGCAACCCACTGTGTCACAGATTTGGATACCTGAACTGACTCTGAGAGCCTTCAGCCCACAGAGACTTGTACCTGCAACAATCTCTGAAAGAACTGCTTTRGTCCCATGGATACTATAATTACTTGGAACCAAGAGAAGTTTTGAAATCAAACAAACATTTGAGGACTCTTCATCCCACCAGAATCACAATCTGCTGCAGTGCTAATGACTTTTTGTTTGTGCTCACTTTTTGAACGAAACATACAACACCAAGTGGCGCAAATTCCCTTGTTTTTCCGATGTGTTCAAAAATACTCTTCAAATTTGGGTTTTGCACACTTTTTCTTTATTTTAATTTTCTTCGTAACAAATACTTCCATCCTGTCAYCTTATTTTAACGCTTTTTTAACAACCCATCTAAACGCATTGCATGGTTCATCAAAATTAGGCTAATGAGGTTGTAAAGAAAAAAGCMACGGCCCTAAGCTAACTTGAAATGCTAATGCTAATATTTTGTAGGCTTCCTCAAATCTGCACAGTTCAGAATGGCTATTAGAAATCACAAGTGACATTTTGGGTTACAATAATACATCCTCTTAGTTTTAATGTTTAATTWAAAAAAGTCTTTTGGACCACTTGCCTCCCACTTACAGATTCAGACAAAACTCCACTCAGCAGAGAGACACTTTTTGATTAACAGTCGAGTCCGAGCACACATCTCATAAAATCTAAACTTGCATCTTCAAAAGATGTGGGAGCAAGTCTGATCTGTGTGATAAGTAAGTAAGTAAGTCAGTCAGTCAGTCAGTCAGTCAGTCAGTCAGTCAGTCAGTCAGTCAGTCAGTCAGTCAGTCAGTC
>NW_013952572.1:912908-914665 GCF_001266775.1 Austrofundulus limnaeus | reverse complement strand
GGAGTAAGTGAGTTTAGGGAGGTGTGTATCTGAAGCCACGAGTGTTGTATGTTTGTGTGAATATCTGAAGAATAAGCCCGAAGAATCAAGTCCCCAAAACCAGCACAGCGATAGTTCAGAATATTGATGTATGTGTCACTGCTGTACTGTTTGTATTTTGTTGGATACCTGTGCAGACTTTATACAAGGCACTTCCATGATACAAAATACTTTGTGTCTTTATCAAACACTAAAGGTCTTTTAAAAACTGCCACCATCTCAGGTAGGCATTTAGTGGCATTTCTATTATTTTTTGCTGAACAGTGAAGAATATGTCTCTAAGTGATAGCTTGTTAAAATAAACCTAATTGTTTTTAGAAAACATTTCTGAGGCAGACAATGCTAATTGTATGTTTTTTCACATTACTATGCACTCTTTCAAATGCTGTATTACTACCACAGTCTTATTATACTATGCCAAACAAACAGTGGTTGTCTGTAAAATAGCARCTGTGCATCAAAGTAGCTGAATTATCAGCAGCATATGCTAAAATAAAAAAAGCTGTTTATGTTAAACTTTATTTGTATTATTGCAACAGCATGGGAAATGACATTAAAAGCATGTAGAAAGTAGATGGATGTKTTACAGCCATAAATAAAAACTAAGAGCTTTTAATTGTCTGTAATTTCGTTTAAGACATCTCAACCATGAATTCCACTTTTGATAAAAAATAAACAAACAAAAAACGCTGCTCTTGGACCAGCCCTTCTTTGCTAACAGCGGATTTATTTTTTCCACCTCAGACTTGTTTGGATCAGCTTTTTTTGATGTGTGTCAGGGACACAACCACCTGCTATCACCTGCATGCTGCATTATGATGGCGTGAATAAATCAGCCGCAGCTACCCCATCAGTCCCCTCGGTTAGCGAGGCTTCAGCATTAGCATTTGGCTGCGTGATTTATGCCAGGCTGCTCCCTAAAATGAGCTTTCACTCCCTGACTGCACCCTCTGCCTGCAGACGTGTCTGGCATCTCAGTGTCCTCATTATCTTCAAGGATGCCTTTGCATATTTTGTCATTGCCTCCGTTGGCTTTTCATCATTTCCCCCCATCATTTGTGTTCTGCTGATTCCTAAAACCAACGTRTGCTCCCCCTCTCTCTCCCTCTTCAAGCTTTGAATACTTCCCTTGTCAGTTGTTTACTCTGTTTGTATCCATTTCCTGCCTCTTTTGTAGTCACGTTGCTCTACAAGAGAATCAGTAAGGAAAACATCCTCTCCGAAGTAACACTCTRCTGCACACTTGACACAAGCAAATTGAAAATATACTCAGCACAGCAGAGTTTCTTCTCTCTTGTTCACAGGCACTTGCCGAAGTTAACCATCCCACATGAGCCAATTTCCTCAGGACCTGGCTGAACCAGGACTTACATCTGTTCTTGTTTTGAAAGGTGAGTTTGGATGGTTTTGAAAAATGTGCTGATTTAGCATTATAGTCTTGTACATTGAWAAACTCTGACAAAAACAAGAAGGAGCTGACTAAGACGATTTAAACTAATGTGTGGCTAGAAAAATAACAAATGGCAGCTGGTAATAACACATATGCAGCTGTAAAAATAGCCTATTTGCCACGGTCATTAATGACATATTTCTGGTAAAATTTTTGCCACGCTCCTCCTTTCCACTCCCTGCTAACTGCCTATGTTTTTAGCGTGAGCTCCTAGTACTAGTCCATGAAAAAGTCACAAAAATTGAAGCATCTGTGATCTACTGGTATA
>NW_013952572.1:908090-911598 GCF_001266775.1 Austrofundulus limnaeus | reverse complement strand
CATATAGGCTATTGTCTGGAGTAGTGTCAAGTTCCAAGCATTACAAACCTGTCTAAGAGGCCTCATTAGTGATTAGATTCACATGCAGATTGACTAACTGTGCTTTTGTCAAGTCAGCAAAGAAATCCAAAAAAACATGCTGCAGAACAGGCAGAAGAGCAAACACAAAAACATTGTCATCACATATGTACGAGTAAAATCTCAGGAGGATTTTCTCTGGTATTTATTCATTTTTTAAAGGGTTGGGCATTGTTTGAATTCGAACGATTCCAGTTCCTTATTTCGATTCTGGTTCCTAATGACTTCCAATTCTGATTCTTTTTAGAGGCCAGGTCAAAAAACTTTACATGGTTCGAATGAGGTAGTTAATAAGAGTTCTTTCTGGATGAAATAGTCTTAACTTCTCTAACAATTTTAATTATATGAACTTTTGACTTTTCTATGAACTTCATTAAGAATTCCACTCAGGGCTATCATCAACCACTATATAAATATCAAACCTATGAAATTGAACGCAAATGTTATAAATTGAATTTGCACATGGGTACTCTAAATTGTCTTACTGCACTGGCAGATTAGTTCAGTTAGTTTCAAAACATTCAGACTCACATTAGGTGAAATAATCTGATAGTGAAATGAGACAAATGCACTTGGTAAGACTTATTGAAATAAGAAAAAAAATCCAGGCTAAGAAGGTTAATAATCTAACTGTAATCTCAAACAAGTTCAAAAATCATTTTGGGCTGTATGTAACATTGTAAGAATTGGTTAGATGGACAGTTTTTAAAAAAAAATCTGGTGAAAACACCTTTCTGCATATCCAGTGTCTGATGCTGCAAGTACTTAAACATGTTTATGAGCTGATGTTGCAGTTTTAAGCCAGTATAACTTGTTAGTTTCCTCAATGTTGGTATTAGACACATTTTATTGTTTTATTTGCCCACAAGTTTCAGCGAAGGCTCAATTTCAATTGATATTCGAGACTCGATGCCCAACCCTACAWTTTAAACCCAACAGGACCCTCAGACAGAGGCTGGCCCACCAAGGACAGAGAACCCCCCCAAACCCAAGCTGAGGGGTGTGGTGTCTGCAGTGAAGCGAGGAAGGTTCAGACTTCTATACTGGAGTTTTCTTCTTACCATTTACCTAATAGATTTGTGTTTTGATATATCAATCAATTTTAGATTAATTCATTAAAGCCAGATACACACACTAGACGCGTTTTGAGCAGCAGGAGCAGCCAGTTTACATGCAAAGTCTATGGTGGATGTGTGTCTAGGGGCAGCGCGGCGTGCTTTGAAGCGGTGGTGCAGTAGAGAGTTTTCCGTGCCTGCAACGTGTCCAAAGCAGCCGACGCTCAAGTTCAAAAAATTGAACTTTTGCTGCTCAATGCGCTGGGTCAACCAATTAGAGGGAATCATTTTTCCACGTGACAGTTTCCTGAATGTTGCCCACAAACCAGAAACAGACAGACCGGAGCTCTTTAGCTGAAATGGACCGTCTGTAGTTGGTGTTCTGGCTGGAGATAACAGCACTGATGTGGGTCAGCAGCTTGTTAAACTGACCGCAGTGTTAAACTGGATTTGGGACAAAAAATAGTTTGTCATCTCGCAGCTCCTGGAGTGGTGAAACTATCTGATCAGACCCCCTCTAAATCATCTGCTGAATTAATTATCTGGTCTAGCACAACATTCACTTGCTCTCAGTAAATAAAGCAAAGCCATTTTCTTGTTTTCATCTTTATATCTTCTGCCATTAAAGACAGACTGGGAAAAAAAAACAAAAAAACAAGACACTCCTTCCTCTTCAGATGCATGTCTAGTCTCTGTCCTGGTCTGAACGTAGTGCGTCCAAATTGAGGTGTTGGGTGCATTTTTGCTGCTCAAAATGTATTTGGTGTGAACCTGGCTTAATTGACAACGTACATTCCAAAATGTTCATTCAACTTATCCAAACACAAAAATGCAAAACAAACACACAAACTTAAGAAGTTTTAAAAAGCAATGTTGCTTTAAAAACCAAATATTTCAAGTATCTTACTGGTTGCCAATATTATTTAAAAATACAGTCAATCTAGAAACCTTTTTCAGCCCTGCAATGGATGACATGCTAATGCTAACATGTTAATGCTAAGCAGTTTGTAGTGCTAATATTGGTTAATGTGAACTTGTATAGCGCTTTAACGAGTCAAAGGACTCAAAGTGATTCACACTACAGTCATTCACAAACACATTCACACTGGTGGTGGTAAGCTACATTGTAGCTACAGACTGACAGAAGAGAGGCAGGCAAGGAGGGTGAAGTGTTTTGCCCAAGAACACAACAACTGAGACGAATGCAATGGGGGATTGAACCGTCAACCCACTGGTTCCAACCCATTGGAACCAGTGGTTCCCAAAGTTGGGGTCAGGACCCACATTAGGGTCCTGAAACATCAAGGTGGGATCCTGAAAATATTTTCTGAATTAATTACACTAAAAAAATGACAACTAAGATTTGTTTGCCTTTGTCATTACAAAAGAATAAGAATAGTGCACTTAAAATGGACAAAAATAGCCTAATAAATACTGTTACTGTGCTCTTGTTTATTTGACGTGACAACAATGTTTATCAAGCGACAACAGCTGGGGGCACAGGTCTCTGCTGCTGGTATTTTGTGGGTCAAAAGCTGAAAAGTTTGTGAACCACTGTCCTGATCCACTCTGCCCCAGCCACCCTCAACATCTGGTAAGTAAATTGAAATAAAAACACACAGCTATAATGATATTAAGGCACTAATGTAACCCCACATATTTGTTGTATTCTCCGAAATATAGTTGCGGTTTCATAATTTGCTGTTCATGATAACATCTACACAACTTTTTTGTGTTATGAATGTGTCGTCCTACAATATAAGTGATATAATGCAGTGCATTTATGTTCCTTGGCTCACAGAGAGTGCGAGYAGAGTGTTAGCCTTTTAGCTGCAGATAAATCTTTAGTTATTATTTGCAGCTCTAATCTCATAAATATAATGTTTGCTTTCTTCTTTGAGACTTAGAAGTCATATCAGCCACCTTAGCACCGAAYGTTTTTGGTAAAAAGCCACCTAATGTGGACATGTCAGCAGCTCTGATAGGATGTCAACACTCTGCCACTCAGAATGAGTCATGGATCTCGTGTCTAACATGTTGTAGTCCAGCAGGCTGACTCGTTGCCGTCTGTGAGCCGCTGAAGTGTCTTGCTTGAGCTTTAGGCGGATTTTCATTCCGCTCGTGCAATCGACACCACGGGGCCGTGAGTGAGCGGCCACCCGGTTGCCACGGAAACAAAGGAGCTGGTTATGTGGGGAATGAGGCGATGGCTGAGCGGTGGCAGGTGTGATTGAGGCTGTGCTGTCTCCCCTAATGCTTTGGTGAGGGAGGATGAAAAGACTGAGGCACAGCAGGTAGCAGGTAGGGATTTCCACTATGCGTGTGCACACATTACACTGTGTGTGTGTGTGTGTGTGTGTGTGTGTGTGTGTGTG
>NW_013952572.1:904982-907168 GCF_001266775.1 Austrofundulus limnaeus | reverse complement strand
GTGTGTGTGTGTGTGTGTGTGTGTGTGTGTGTGTGTGTGTGTGTGTGTGTGTGGAGTCTAATCCCTGTATTTTGACATGTGCTCCAATTAAACTCTGTGCTGGTTTCTGATCAAAGCCACTGTATACAATGTTATTGAGTTAGTCACATCACACAACTCGGTTTGTTATACTGAATGTAAAAACTACACAGACATTTTTAGATTAACACCAGTGTTGCCAGATCTCACGACAGAAACAAGCAACCAACTCTATGAAAACAAGCCCAAAATAAGCCCAACTGGCAACTAGGGTTGGGTACCAAAACTCGGGTCCAGTATGGCACCGGGGCGAAGATCAACGGTAGTACTCGAACCGAAACACAACTCCAATTTCGGTGCTTTATTTTGGTGCCTCAAAGAAAGCTGTTCATTGCGCCCTCTGGTGTTCACTGTTAACAGTGACAGCCTCRGCACACAATCTCCACAGAGTGCCAACAACAATAAGGGTGAGTTATGAACTTWTAATGTGTTTTAACTGTCTAATTTAGCTGTTTCTGCCCTCTGTGTCGGACTATGTGTGGTAGAGAGAACAGCTGAGTTTAAGTTTCACTTCAAACAGCAGCGCAGCGAGCTCCATGTTTTTACTTTCGGTTTGAAACCGCACTGTAATTAGCGTGTCCGAGTTGTTTTTCTTTTTAAAAACGCTGGAACTGCTCACAGGAGGCATAGAAAAATACCTGTATTGGTGTCCCTGCTGGATTAAAATAAAAAGCTCTCGGTCCTTTCTCGCTGTTACGTTAGAGCTGCCGCCGTGCAGCAGACAGACGCTGCAGATCACGTTAGCTCTGACCGTAGTATAAAGACGTGATGAAGGTTTCCTTCTGTGTACATTTCAAACTGTGCTCTAAACTTAACTTCAGCTGGTTTAAATGCATTTTTTGCCTGGTGTGAAAAAAACGGGTGCAGACTGAGGCAGACTGTGAGCGCTGTGTGTGTGTGTGTATGAAGCCCTCACAWATATAGCAAGATGTATGTGCGTGTTTTCTTTTTCTCTGAGTTGCTCTGACAGTTTTATTTGGGCCTGTTRCTGTTTTTGCATCAGAATGCTGGAATATTAAAACAGTCATTTTTTATGTAAAAAAATGTATTAATCTGAGTAATTTACAAATAAAAACAGAATATTTAGCACTAGATAAAATAAATCATGAATTTATTTATTTTTTGAATGTTTTTAAGAAAGGGCTGAAGGAAGAAATCCTGTGTGGCAGCACTTCATACAGCCTGCATCAGACAAGGCTCAGTTAATAAAGGTTTTGTTTGTTTTGTTTTTTAATATGTTGGTTAATTTCAAGTTTAACTTTGCCTCAGAAATAATCATTGCTTCATAAACCTCTGTGTGACTGTGTGTGTTTTATTTATTTATTTTTAAAGTACCGATTTAAATACCGTTTAGGAACCAGTACCGTTTTGAAGGTATCAGTTTAGCACCGGTATCAAAATAAACCCTTTCAATACCCAACCCAACTGGCAACTCCCACATTGTGTAAAATAGAGGTAAATTATAACAGTACTGTATAAACGTATACATATGTGACCCATCTTATCAAAATGAGGATTAAGTCAAATTTGTTTAAAATGACATAATCATATTTTCAGATTCCTGGCTTTAAAAACTACATTTTGATACTTAGATCATCCTGATATCATTGGTAGATCCAGAGATATTATTTAATTTGTCTTGTTTGTTATACTAATACGAAAATATTTGGTCTAAATACTATTTTTATGTAATTTTAATGAAGATTTTTCATGTCGTTTAAAAAAAGAAACTTCAAATAGTATTTGACTATTGAGATTTCCCAGCTGGAAAGAAACAAGCTTTCATAGCTTTACAGTGAAAATCTCAACATTTTAAGGCGTTTTTCCTCAAAATCAAGTTTTTGGTTGCTAATGCTCAAAAAAGTGCTTCAAAATTATTTTAGGATAATATTTCAGACAGTTCATTGAAAAAATACATTGATAACACATTTATGGGTTATACAGTATGTAACAAAATGTCATTTTTGCAAGCGTTTTAATCAAAACCCTACATCTGCCTATTTCGCCACATGAAACTTTTATGGTGCGTTCACACCGAACGCGATTTCAGCTTCAAAATCGCAGCCAACGCTGAAGTCTGAAGCTTGTGCACTTTGAGGTCAGACGCA
>NW_013952572.1:896706-904812 GCF_001266775.1 Austrofundulus limnaeus | reverse complement strand
CAAATCGCGCTGCTCTAATCGCGCTTGAGGCGCCGCAGAACTTCCCGACGTTGCTTGAAGCGCSTCCACCATAGACTTTGCATGTAAACCTGCTGCTCCTGACGCTGAAATCGCGTTTGGTGTGAACGCACCATTAGACTTAATCCTCGTTTCAATATGATGGGTCACATTTATTATTGCATTCTATATAAGCTACAGCAAAATTATGATAAAAACTACCCTAAAAATGAACAATTTTAATGGTTTGAATAATTTAAATTCTTTGAATAACATATATTTTTAAACTCTGATCATAAGAAAAGTGCAATTTGCAGCAAAATGACAGTACAGTCAACAAAAACTCCCAAAAATCTTTGTGCGCTCTYTTTTTCTTCACTCTTTATTATATTTTTCCTCACTTTCATGACTTACTGCAACTCATTCTCACTTTGTTTTGTCACTTATATCCAGAAGTGAATAAGTAGTTTTTGCTCAGGGTCTGGCTCATATTGTTCTCTTGCTCAGTTCATGCAATTTAATCAACAAATTCCAAACAAATTGAAACAATATTTTACTGTACTGTACTTGTATCCCAATGTAAGCAGCGTATTTTATTTATTTATTTTTTGTCTGTGCACSACCTGTGTAAAATGTCCCACCTGTGTAAAATATCCCACCTGTGTAAAATGTCCCGGTTCATTAAATCGAGCGCACCAATCCCCACTGTGTTTTAGAAGTAGATGCGCATGTGCGCTGTATCAAGTCTCCTGTCATAAGTTCTGAACCGGACCGGACCGGACCACACTGCCTCACCCCTGCTTGTTTCCCCGTCCCTCTGGGCTCTGGTGTGTGTGTGTTTGAAGTGTGCCGACTCAACTCGGGCGGGAGCGACAACCAGGAAGCGGGGGAATGGGAGGGACAAACTCACTACTCCTTGTGTTCAGCTTCAACAGGAGCAGAGTTAAGCACGTYATTCAGAAAGAAAGACAAGCCCAAAATAAGCAACTCACGTTCAAAAATAAGCCCAAAAAAAYCGCAACCTGCGACTCATGGAATTTACAAGGGACTTAAGACAAAAAGAAGCCCACAGTCACTTATAATAAGCGGACCTGGAAACACTGATTAACACGTTAAGCTCACCCTGCTTGTAAACAGAAAATAATTGGGCTTGTTTTTATTCAATTTTAATCACAKTTAGAGCAGCTTAAGATTTCAGCTTTTCATATTTTATTTATTCAGTTATATATTCTATAAACTTATTTATGTTGTGTTGGCTGGAAAGTCATTAAAATTTTATAATTGAAGCAGCCATTAAAACTAGGTTTCTTTCGGTGCAAAAGTTACATCTTTCTAGTAAAACTGTACACAGTGAGTGGCTTGTTGTGTGTTCATTCGTTTTATTTTTGTGCTCAGAAAAAAAAAAACCACTAGTAAGTATTAAACTGCGTGCTGCGTTCAAGGACACTTTAAAGGGGGAAATGGCAGGTAATTTACTGCTCAGAATCTGTGATAGGACCGTTTCCGTAATGATCAAGCCGCCCCCTGCCTCATAATGTTAAGTTTTGCTGAGGAAAATAGTAATGGCTCACTAACGCAGGTTAGCCACAGCGCCAGGTCTCTCATTAAGTCTGGCAGGATCCAAGTCCCGTGGCATTGCTAGCTGTCATTAAACTTTAATCACTGGAATGAGTTTAACACACACACATTGTCAGAGCTACAYGTGGACCTGAAGTGCACGGGCACACAGACAGGGCTAATGTTTGTAACAGCTTGTGGCTGTGGTACGGATGAGAATATGAATCAGYAGTCTTTTTCCCTGTGATCAAAGCCTAATGTGGGAGCTTTATTCTCCTCATGTCTCCTCGGGAGGCAAACACAGAGCGCCTGCAGGTTAAAAGTGAAACCTGTTTGCATGTTAACAGGCAGGCTTACGGTAAATCTCCAGCACGACCGAGGCCTCCTCGGTGTGACCGCTGGCGTCCGTGACCTGGCAGCGGTAAATCCCCGCGTCTTCGATGATGGCGTTGTAAATGATCAGCTTGGACCGCGACGTCTCCGTGTGGAGGGACATTCGCCTGGAGGACGTGATGCGCTCACCCTGCGGGTTGAACCATTCCAGCTTTACGGGCTCACCGATGGCTGGGGAGAAATAAAGAAAAAGACAACAAAATAAATGTGATGAATGTGTTTTTAATCATCACTAAGTGAATCAGGAACGTGTGAAAGAAATTGTTTTCTTTGTTTTGCTTGAATTCATTACCCTGGGACAGTACATTTATCATAATTATTTCCAAAGAACCAGTTTTTTTCTCTTACAGTGGAGGTATACTAACAGCTTCAGCAAACATGACAAAATTATTTTTTACCCCCAAAAAGCCTGATTTCATTTAGTAATTTGAACATTAAATTTGACATGCCACTTTACACATTTTTTGTTTTAGTTAACTGTTTGCTTTAGCTTGCTAAGCTAAGCATTGTTGCTGAAACTAGGGCCACGTTCACACAGCAGGCCTACAAGTAGACATGTAATGCTTTTAAATCCTTTCCCCCTTTTAAATTGTTCAGTAGGGGTCTATATAAAGTGAAATTGCAATGATTTGGTCTGAATTCCTCCTTATTGTAACTCCATAAGCCCCTCTTTCATTTCTTTTCTGAGGTGTGTYTCAGATCAACTCSTTTTGAAGCTGTCTCTTTAAATCCAAACCAGGTGCCTCACACTTCCCCTCTCTCCAGCTTCCAGATGATCCATTCTAGTTTGTTAGTGGGGTTTACGGCTATATAGTGGCTGAAAACTATTTATTTACAATCTGATTGAAGGATGTAAACATGGGAAGACTTGTCCATCCAGCCTTACATGTTGGACCCAGAGTCTGACCCAGAGAAGAGAATGAAGACGACCAAATTGTAGTTGGTGAGTCCAAACCTTATTTGGCAGTTTTGACACAAATACTATGACATAATAGTTCAGAAAGCATTACAGACAACAGAGAAAACTGAATGGGTTGAAAAACATGACCCAAACAGAAAATAAAGATATCTCTGCAGCACCAGGAGAGACTAAATTCAACTTTTCTGKACTCCTAGAGACTCCAAGTACACAACAAAATGTATTTACTGTAATGGCAAAATAATTCAATTTTGCATGACATGCCCCCTTTAATTGGCCTTTATAAAGTTATTGCATGAAATCAGACACCACACTCCCAAATACATTCAAAGCTATTATTTTCTATTAACTTTTATATAAAGACTTATTTATAACCAGTGGTGGGCAGCACTAATCTAAAAATTAGTTCCACTAGCCCTAAAACACTAACTCAAATATTTAGGTCCCCTAATTAAAAAGCACTAATGCACTGAAAGTTTTAGCAAAAGCTAATTCTAAAGCACTAAAATAACCCAGTCAACCCATGAACATTCTTCAACAGACAACATGAGCCACATGTTGTCATGTTGCTCTGTTAAGACTTATCATTGACATTCCACAGCTGTGTTTGAGTTCATATATTGTCACCTGTAGATAAGTGACACAAATATGAACAAAATACGCGACAGCTTTAACCCTCAGCTGTTAACATTAATGTTGATCAATCACATTTATAGACCTCCGTTAGTGCTTCTAAATTTAGCCTTTAAATATAGCAAGTGCTAATCCACTAATACATTTTAAAATTAGCAAAAACCCTAAAGCACTTATCGGGAAATTAGTTCCCCTATTAGTGCTTTAGTGTTTTAGGGGAACTGTTCCCACCACTGTTTAATTTGCTTTACAATGTTGTTGAGTGTGTACTATGTGTAGTTATCAATGCATGCTTCCATACAATGACCCATCACACATAAGACACACCCAGTATGTTCAATATCAAATTTGTTCCCAATTCTTATTTTATTGTGTGGTCATTCACATTATACCTTAAACTACAGCTACCATCAGATCCCAGTGTCCAGTGTGAACAGTCCACAGCACTAAAGTGACCAACGTGTGGAAGAAGACATGACGTCACACGCTGCACACTGTGTTTACAGAACTACATACGAACGCTACACATTAGCCTGTGTGTAAAGATTTTGAATTACACTTTAGTAACAGGTGTGACGTAATGAGAGTAGAAACAAACTCAAGTATCGGTCCCACCATGCTAGTTCCAGGATCCACCAAGTTGGATCAAAGTTGGTGTAAATACTCTGTCATCCAGGACATGACACGTTTAGATGACAAAGCAACTCTGTTTACTGCTATCTCAGTGACGTAAAAGTCAGATTAGATATGACATTCAGACTGCAGTCGCTTAGAAAAACATTGGATATATATCCATTTTTAAAAGGCCTGAGGAAAAMCCTGGGTTGGATTTTAAAAGAGAGAGAGAGAAAACGGGTTTAAAGATGGGCTTAAAGTTCTGTACAAAACTTTTAAACCATTCTTAAACTTGTACTTCTCCTCCAAACAGCCAGACGTCCTTTTTTAAGCACATTTAATTGATATTTATTTGGACTATGGCTTTTTTTCTATTTTCAGTCCAATGCTTGTATCTGACTAAACATTCAGTGAAGTGTGTGCTTAACAAAAAGAGTGAAATGGATAGGTGGAGGTCAATACAAGACATGTGCAGCATTAAAGAACTTGGTTGGTGCTCAAATACTACATTCTGCAAACATTGTGTTTGTCTGAACTAAACTGAAAAAACAGATTTTGCCATTGTGATGTGCAGCTAGAAATAAAATGGCTAAAGATTTAAATTAAAATAGTCTTTTTACTCAGTTGTTAACAATGGTGGTTCATCCCTTCAATTTTGAATCATTTTTATAACTGTGTGATTCACAAATTGGAGTGATGTAGCTTAAAAAATTAAATTGTCTGAAACTGGAATTAAACTAAAAATATGAGTAAAAGCAGCAAAAACACAAAGACCAACCTAAAAGGTCTTGCTAAAGACCACTTTCAAATATATATAAACCAGTTTGGCTCCTCAAAGCAAAATAAGAAAATGTGAGGCAAATTTTRCACAAAGTAGATAGTATAATTTATTGAAATATCTCTTATGCTACTGTGTCTGAGTCATTATATATAAATATTTACACAGAAATGAGTGATCAAGAGCTATGGGATTATGCATTCTGTAAAACAAGAACTCATCTGACTATTCTGGGAGATGACAGAAACATCTGCATGTAACAGGTGCTCCTTGTCTGCGAGGTCTGCTAATAAAAGTGTGACTGTGGAGGGCCATTATCAAACTTATCAATCWGCAAAGGCTTTTAACAAGGCAGCAGATGGGTTTGTCTAGTCACCCATAGAGACATGAGAAATTCAAACTTTAGAAACACAAATGCTGTACTGAGAGCAAAACTTTAAACTTTAGAAGCAAAGACCTGAAGCTCCTGCTCCACAGTGTCCCTTAGCTWAACAAGGGATGACCCTTTAGGMAAAAATAATCCTCAAWYWGGATTTWTCTTCAAATATTCAAACCTGAATATTTATTCATTTTCACAGGTCCAATGGACAAATGTAGAGAAGGGATGCCTGTTTTTTGGCAGTGAAGCTGAACTCACCTCTAACTTTAAAATCCTTTCAAAATGAATAATACAGACCAATAATTTTTTTGGATAAAAAAAAACGTTTCAACAAAGAAGAACCCATAGATGACCTGACTCAACCTTTCAAAACTAGACACCACATATCGGTAACATAATGACCCCAGCACGCACAAATGCACCAGAACTCAGAAGTCTTTATTCCTAATAAATGTCATGCAACTAGGTGCATCCCAAAATTGTAGTGGTTTGGATGGGGGTCCTTTTGGGGGGCGGGAATTGGTTGACCTGATGGATAGCCCCTCATCAGAGCTAAACAACCAACAAAAATCTGAAGCTCCTATGTTTAATAGTTTTTGAGCTATAGCCATTTGTTTATGTCCAGATACCCCTTTTTTCAGATAAATTGGGGATGGGGGTGGACACTGATGGATAGAGCTTCATCAGAGCTAAACAACAAAAGAAATTTAAAGCTCCTATGTTGAACAGTTTCTGAGTTAKAAGAATTTTTGCAGGTCTAGACACCCCCTCTTTGGATGAAGCCCCCTCCTCAATAGTGGAGTGTATGGTCAAACCATTGGCTGGCGCAGTGTAGGTCGGACTCATCTACAGTCCTGCCAAATTTCATGTTGATTGGTGTTGGTGCAGCCATTTTTGTGCTACGGTTGACCAAAAATTGCTGAAAAAAAAAACAGTACGAAAACAATATGGCTCTTGCTTACGCTTTGCGTGCGGGGGTCATAACAAATTATAACAGCAGAAGAAAAGATGCTAAGAAGAAGATATTTTTTCTATGCTTCTTTTGTCTCATGATTTTGTGTCAAAAAAAAAAAAGATATGGTGTGTCATTACCAAGCGCTACTTTAAAAATATTTCATCCATTAAAAAAAATCCCGACAATCCCTAAGCTAAAGCCATAACCTGTTGCAGCAGCACATGCACCTAAATGACAAATGCATTTAATTTAAAAAAATCAGGTTCCAAGTCACACATCCCATTCTTGACATGTTTATCTGCAACAAGTTCTGAACACGGATCTTTAGACTCCCCTWTTCTRCTCCATGTGGGCTCTTGCAAAAACCAGATAAAGAAGAAACAGATAAAGGCCTAGCATCGCTGCGGGCGCCTCTTTCTACCTGCTACCATCACAATGTTATCGCCTCTCTGCATTATCCACTCTTTTGACAGCGTGCRCACTTATACATTTAAAGCTGATGCAACCAGCATGGAGACAGCCCATTTGAATCAAAGATGATCGGAGAAGACAGCAGTGTGCGGCGCATCGGCCTGTTTTGCACACTCWGGCCAGCCTCCCCCTGCGTTTTCTTTACATCTGCATGAATAGTTGGTCTTCAAATCTGCATAAGCTCTGGTGCGGTGACAAGTTCTTGGCGAGGAAAAGTAGTTACTGATTAAAGGTAGAGTGGCAAGACAATGATGACCACTTCTCTGGTGCGAGCAGAAAAAAACCTACACAGAGGGAGGCCAATTGATTAGCCCTGACAGGAGATAAAATTGTCAGATCCGGTGTTCTAATCTGAAGTTTGCAGTGTGGATGGAAACACAATCAAGAAAACCCTGAATTAAAATGCTGAAGGGGTTTCTTCACATTCTGCATAAGTACGATTACAGTCTATAAATGTCCAATGAAGCTAAGATTTACCAAACAGGAGCCTAAACATTAAACATTCCTACAGCTGTATGCTGGATGGCACTAGAGTCTCGTTTGAAATTAAAAGCCTRGCTTCACTTGAAGGAATTCATATCACWCATTTTAGACAAAGAATCTGGTCAAACCTAAAAACAAGTAGTTCTGGTCAAACCGTTATGTGCAACCTAACGCAATATCGCAAAATCTTGTGTGGTAAGTTAGAACACTGAGTATATACTGTAAATGTCTAAGCTCCAACCACATAAAACTTTGGCCCTGCATCTTTAAAAAGGAGCAAATTGTTGCTGTTTTCATATTGGTTGATTAAGTGCAGTTGTCACTTTGAATTGAACTGATTTTAGAAGTTCATCACTTTTGCATCCAAAGATTTATTTGACAATTTCAATAAGATACATTTAGCRATTCTTGACTTTATTTTTGTTGACATAGACTACATTCACACTGCAGAGGCCTATTTTTTTTTTACAAAAGTCAGATTTTTAAGTTCAGGATATGAGCTGTAAGCCGAGGTTGAACTAGTCTTCACCTTGTAAACAGCTGTAATCAGAACACCAAGCCGCGCTCCATTAGGGTGGTTCATTCAAGTCAGGAGTAAATAATCTGGGAGTAATGCCCGTTCACGGTTTGTTTACTAGACCCACTGGGTGGATCAAAGATTTCCTGATTTCCTGATGCACAGTAAGACACGTGAGTCTCACTTCCTCCAGCAGTTTAATGGTTAATTATGATTCATATGATGAGATGAAGAGAAACACCGACTGATGCTGAAATAATTTCAAAAGTAAAAACTTTTTGTGTCTGAATCTGTAAATTATCTGAGATTAACTAAATGAACTAAATTAAAATGAACATCTGATGGCTCACTGAAAATGATCGCTGTAGGAAAAGACGATGTGGGGGGGTTAGATGCTGAAGAGTTGACG
>NW_013952572.1:890410-896696 GCF_001266775.1 Austrofundulus limnaeus | reverse complement strand
CTTTTTAGCTGATATAAGACTGTAAAACTTGGTTAGAGGAACAGTTTTCTGCAGAAAAATGACTGTCTACTGCGCAAAAACATTAACAGATTAAATAAGCTTCACTTTAAACCTGGTCAGCACCACTTTAGTTTCAGAGCATTTGTTACCACAGAAGCATAAGTGCTTCGTAGTTCATGCAACTGATTCAAGGCTTAATTAATTCAGGTTTACACCACAATCCCGGGTTAATCCCTTATCCTAGTTTTGTGCAATAGGCCTCTGGTCTTAATGCTCAACTTAGTTTTTTTTTTCTCAAATACGATTTATTTTTTGTGTGGATGTTCACATTCTATTTTAAACATGACCTCTATCAGAATCCAGTGTGAACTCTTCACCAGCAGTCTATGTTTAAATATGGATGCTACATGTTATCATGTGTGTATCATTCTGAAGTTGTTGGGCAATCAGAGACTATTAAATAACTAGATGTGTCCATGTTACATGCATTAGGGATGTATTGTACATTACTGTTTTATGCAGTTTTAGGGGAATCCAATGTTCATGATGCATGTGACATGCATCATGAAAAGGAATTTTGCAAAAATATAGTATTGAGCATTAAGACATGCAGCATATCTTAATGCTCAACACTATATTTTTGCAAAAWTCCTTTTATTTTRTRTGGACATYCACATTATATTKTAAATATGACCTCCATCAGACTCCAGAGTGAACACCGCACTGATGTGACCCATGAATGCAGTAGAYGTGCGGCACATTCAGATGGTTGTTTACAAGTAGCTGAATGTTGCACACTTGAATAAAGACTTGATGTGTTCTTTGCAGGTTCATTTCATTGTTGWTAAATGTTAAYAAACWTAAGAGCAACAATGAGCGCGTCTTCATTCTTCCACAGCCGACGCRGCACTGAACCTCTGCTGACCTGTTGAGTTAGGAATGCACGTCTTCCATTTGCCCCTTGTGGCAAACTATTTTACTACAGGCTTTCTGTAATACCATTCATATCAGTGGGAGAATTGGTGTTTTAGGAACAATTGCCAACATAACATTTCCTGAAATGCCATAAATTGTCTTCCATTGAAATGAAGTAAAGTAAAAGGGAGGGTGGTGTATGTCTAAACTCTATTCTGTCACATAAGCATGGTTGCTACTTGTTTGAATGTCAAATCTGAAGCTGATTCAGAACAGATCTGACATGTTTGTTTAGTTCAGTATTTACATCTCAACCTCTGACTGGATGCACCGGTGCAGCATTTTATTTTTGGAATAAACTAGTGACATGCTGGAAGGAAATTATCGAGCGAGTAACTGACGTTGGACTGGGGTTGGACATAATCGTATTGTGTGCAATTAATCATCAGAAGAACATTGATCAATTCGTTTTTGGCACTTGATGATTAATACGATTAATGCCACCAGGCAGTCTGACTGTAGATTTCTCCAGTCAGACTGCTCGGTGCTCCTCTCCGCTTTAAATATGATGAACATTAAAAAAAAGTTCTGTAATTTATTTATCTATCAGCACAATATAAATTTGATGTATAGCCCGAAGTCTGTAATTTTGACACAGTTTGGAACAGATTTTCTTGAAGAGCAAATCTTTCCCACTTCGTCATGTGATTAGGACATAAGGGTGTCCAGGGACTCCAGGGGATTAATCGTCAAATTAATCGTTATTAGCTAAATACCACAATTAATTGTGATAATTTTTTTTGCCAATATTTCCCAACCCTAAGTTGGACGTAATCATATTTTTCTGTGGATTTTCAGTAACTTAGGACATGGAAAATTAAAAGATCAAAGACCAACTAGACTTGTGTTCTGTGGCTGAAAAAAGCAACGTTAACATTTTTTTAATCATTGTCTTTTTATTGATTTTTTTTCCATTTATACATATATGTAATATCTTGTAAACACAAAAGGTAACAAATCAAAATCAATACAATACAATAAAATAATATACTGTATAAACAAAAAATAAAACAATCAATCCCAACAAATTAATCCCATTTACTTCCCACCCATGCCGCTGCCCTGTAGTTCCTAACACTGAGTCCCTACCACTGACAAGTATAAGGCACATTTTAATAAATCTGAATCAATATTAAGTATTATACCATATTTTGAAACATGTCAAGGAAAGACCCTTAAGTTTTTTCAAATTTCCCAGTTGAGCATTGAAGAAAGCATCTAATTTTTTCCAGTTTCAAGCTCGACATAAGGTTGTATAGCCATTGCTTGTGAGTTGGAAGAACAGCACCTTTCCACCTGATCAAGATTGTACGTCTTGCTAACAGTGAACAAAATGATAATGCCTGTCTTTTAGAGGCTGATAAGGGCAACTCCTTGCCACTAAARCCAAAAAGAGCTAGAAGAGGGCAAGGTGTTRTYGTCACACCAAGAAATMTGGACAGGGTATGAAAGACATCTGTCCAGAACTGATTAGGAYAGGACCAATACAATGTGGCTTCGGCAGTTTTGCATTTATCACAATAYGGAGTAATTTCTGGATAAATATAAGATAGTTTGCTTTTAGAGTAGTGAGCTCTATGCAATACTTTAAATTGAATGAGACAGTGACGCACACATAGGGATGATGAGTTCACAAGTTTAAGTATGGAAGCCCAGGTCTCATCTGACATATTCATATTCAAGTCTTCTTCCCAAGAAATTTTAAGTTTAGATGAAGAGGTCTCTGTCACATTCAACATTTTATTATAGAGCCATGACACCAGGCCTTTGTGGGTTGAATTCAATAATAGAATKGTTTCTAAAAGTGTATGTTCTGGCAGAGAGGTTGAGCCAGATTGATGGGATTGGATAAAACTTCTGATTTGTAAATATCTAAAAAAAAATTAGATTGCGGTAAACCAGATTTATTGTGAAGATGTTCGAATTATGCCAATTTTCCCTCTATAAAAATGTCCTTAAAATAAATAAACTCTCTTCTGTGCCACTCTAAAAATGCCCCGTCTTGAATAGATGGTTTAAAAAAATGATTAAGTGCAACTGGACTTAAGAAAGAGAAGTCATGAAGTTTAAAGTATTTCCTAAACTGGCCCCATGTTTTTAGCGTATGTTTCACTACAGAGTTTAAAACAGGGTTAGACGACAAAGATTAAAGTGGGGAACAAAGCACAGCCAGAGTGGATATATTATTGTCACTGTGYAATTCCATGGTCACCCAATCAGGGCCATCACTTATATTATGATAAAAATACCAATACACAAAACATCTAAGATTGGCAGCCCAATAACAAAATCGAAAATTATGGAGGGCAACACCCCTCCTCTTTAGGYTTTTGGAGCTGTAGTTTATTGAGCCTTGGACGTTTACCCTGCCAAATGTAAGATTAAAGAATAGAATCAAGGTCATTGAAAAACCGATTAGGAATAAAAAATAGGTAATGTCTGAAAAAGGTATAAAAATTTAGGCAATATGTTCCTTTTAATTGAATTGATACATCCTACAAGGGACATAGACAATGGTGTCCATTTTGTGAGGGAACCTTTCACATGGCTCAAAAGTGGAGTCAAATTTGCTTTGAACAGATTTCTATGTTTTTTTGTCACATTAATGCCCAAATACATAAATTTTTGTCTCTCGATTCTGAACGGCAGATTAGTAAAATCTGACAGTTTTGCAGTGCTRTCTAAAGGGAAAAGTTCACTTTTGATAAGATTCAGCTTGTACCCAGAGATCTAGCCAACTTGATTAAACAGATCGAGAGCAAAAGGCAATGAAGTTAAGTGTTTGGAGATAAAAAAGTAAGAGATCGTCTGCATACAGCGACACCTTATGTGCCATGACTCCTCCAAATGCCAAATATTTCCTTACTGTTTTTTAATGCAATGGCAAGTGGCTCTATGGCCAAATCAAAAAGCAGGGGGCTAAGAGGACAACCCTGACAGATGCCTCTTTGTAATTTAAATGGTTTTGAGGTCTGAAAGTTGGTACCAACTGAGGCAGATGGCTGATGATACAATAATTTGATCCATGAGATGATTTTTTTCCCCAAATCCAAATCTACTAAGAACAGCAAAAAGATATTCAAACTCAACCCGATCAAAGGCTTTTTCAGCGTCCAGAGAAACAACACACTCAGCTGARTTTGTGGGGCTGGAATAAACAATATTAAGCAGTCTTCTAATATTAAAATATGGTAAATGTAATGTAAATGGACTGTACTTCTATAGCACCTTTCGATCCATCCAGGACACTCAAAGCACTTTACACTTACAGACATTCACCCATTCACACTCACAATCACACACTGATGATAGCAAACTACATTGTAGCCACAGCTGCCCTGGGGCACACTGACAGAGGCGAGGCTGTCATACACAGGGGCTACCAGACCCTCTGACCACCATCAGTAGGCAAGGTGGATATATACGGAAAATATGAGTGTCGACCTTTAATAAAACCTGTTTGGTCTTTTGAAATAATTAATGGAAGAACAGTTTCAAGCCTGTGAGTAAGAATTTTAGCCAAAGTTTTGGCTTCTGTATTTAAAAGCGAAATAGGTCTGTATGAGATGCATTCGACTGGATCTTTCCCCTTTTTTGAAATAAGTATGATACAGCCTTTGTAAAATGTCTGAGGGAGAGATCCTTGTTTAAAACAATCTGGAAGGGTAGAACTCAGTTGAATAGAAATTACATTTGAAAATTGTTTAAAAATTTCTGCAGGAAAACCATCTGGCCCTGGGCATTTGCCAGATTGCATTGAGGCTATTGCTAGGGAGATTTCTGACTGGGATATGGGTTTGTCTAATCTATTTTTAAGATTTGGTGAAATTGTAAGAATATTAAGTTTATTTAGAAAATCATCAATCATGTTAGAACTTGTTTGTGATTGTGAGCTATAAAGCTCCATAAAAAGTCCCTAAATGTAACATTAATTTCTTCATGATCTGTAACTATACTACCATCCTGTTTTCAAATTTTTGTAATAGTTTGCCTTGCCCTGGAGCCTTTGAGTAGAGCTGCTAATAGTTTGCCATGTTTGTCACCATGTACATAAAATTTGGATTTTTCATGTAAAAGTAGACGTTCAGCTGAGTGTGTTGTCAAGAGGTCAAGCCTTGTTTTAAGTTCCACACACTTTTTGAAAAGTTCTGGACACTGGCTATGAGTGTATTTTATATATATCTCTTTGATTTGTTGCATTAGAATATTATGTTCATATGTGGACTGTTTTTTATTTTTTTATTTTTGGTGAATAGAAAATAATCTGGCCTCTAATGTAAGCCTTAA
The DNA here is from genome assembly GCF_001266775.1 of Austrofundulus limnaeus. Lineage (NCBI taxonomy): Eukaryota > Metazoa > Chordata > Actinopteri > Cyprinodontiformes > Rivulidae > Austrofundulus > Austrofundulus limnaeus. Next base: position 891,434 of record NW_013952572.1, on the reverse strand, counting down.
AGGCTTCCCAAACAACAAGGCTGGAGACTTCTTGAGAGGAGTTGGTAGTAAAAAAAGAAAGATATCTCATCCTGAATGAACTTTATAAAATTTTCATCTGAAAGCAGGGTTGMATTGAATCGCCATGGACTAGTTCTTAAAGGGTAATCAGTGAAGGACAGAAGMAGGGTGAGCGGAGCATGGTCTGAAATAATTATACTCTGATAATCACAAGAGCAAATCTGCGGCAGCCATTTAGTATCGTAATAAAGTAATCAATTCTTGAGTAAGTTTTATGTACATGTGAAAAATATGAGTATTCCCTCTTGTCAGGATTTAAAGTACGCCACGCATCACATAGTCCATATTCGGCTAAAAAGGTTTGGATRAATAGTGCAGATTTGCTTGACCATATTTTTAATAGATGAACGGTCCAGAGCTGGATCTAACCAGCAGTTGAAGTTGCCACCTATAGGACAAGTAGGTATTTGTTAARATCAGGTAAAGAAGAGAATATTTGTTTAAAAAAATTCTCGTCATCTACTGTATATTAGGAGCATAAACATTTACCAGAGCAACAATTGTGTTGCACAATTTCCCACTCACTATAATAAACCTGCCATGTTTGTCTGCTACCACATTATCAGCCTCAAAAGGAACATTCTGACTGATCAATATGGAGAACCCTCTTGCTTTAACCTGAAAAAAGGAGTTGAAGGTTTGTCCCTTCCAACATGTCAGGAGGCGCCCACCATCTGAACTCCTCATGTGARTCTCCTGCACGAATGCTATATTTATATTAGACCGTTTAATGTGGGAAAAAAACCCTTCTTCTCTTCACTGGATGAGTCCTTCAACCCTTCATCAGTCCTTTAACATTCCAACTTAAAAAAATTACTTGCTGACTCATAATTTCAAATGTAAAGTCTGCACATTACCTTACTTTAATGAGTACACCATGGCATGACAGGTAGGGCTTACAAAAAAAGAAAAGCGGACAAAAAATTAGAAAACTGTGTGAGAACCCTGGCAGAAACCTTAATCC
>NW_013952572.1:886746-889291 GCF_001266775.1 Austrofundulus limnaeus | reverse complement strand
TTTCTTTGACAATTTTGCTTTGATGATTTTTTAAAGGAATTAACTGATCCAATGCTTTTATAATCATTTTCCAGATTAATCTATAGTGTTTTACAGCAGCCAGCTCTGTTATACCAGCACAGCTGAAAAGACCTGTTATTTCCCCACTGTGGGATCAATAAAAATGTTTTTTTTATCTGACGTTTCCCCACCTTTTGCACCAAATTAATCTGAGGAGTTGATCAGCCCTGCTGTTTAACTCTAAGTTTTTCTCTGTAGACAAGACTATAATGGCTTCACCAAAATCCGGTCCACAACATTCAAACTCTGCCATTATGTGCAGCTTGCTACTGGTGCGAGGCTAGAGTGAAGTGTGTCTGTCTGTGAGAGCTTTAAGATGGTGAAGGGGCTCAGCAGCACCCGCTGGACAGAAGAAGGCAGAAAGAGTGATAGATGTCCGTCTCCAAACATAAGCAGCTACAGAAATAACAACAGAAATAGAAGTTTGATTTGTCACTAGTTGTTTTTAACAAAGAAAATTCTGCTAAAAGGATTAATAAAGTCTCCGCTTCAACTCAGAACAGAAACAAAACTAAAAACTGCTCCCATGCATGTTTACACCAAAAAGATCGCTGATTCGTTCATTTCGCTGTCAATCAAAAAGGAATTCAGCCTCCGACAGATCATCCAATCATCATGCAGACAGCCAGCGTCCGACCCAGCCCCCTGCCCCATAACCCCCAGAGACGCTCAGCGTCCGATGGGCGGGACAAAGCCAGAATTTATCCAATGACTCGTCTTGTTTAGCTGCAGTCTTTTCATCACTAATGAGCTCTGTAGACGCACAGCGTCCAACTGTTTAAACTTTAAAGCACTGTGAAGCTGCGGGAATGAGTGAAATTAGGAAATGAGGAAAGCCGCATCGTTACCAGTGATAAGAAGCTGATTCTGAACAAAAGTTGAGCACTTTGTAGTGCATATTTAATCAATGACATGTACACACAACAGTATATATTTTATCTTTTTTTTTTTACATTTTAGGGGAAGCTGAGCTTCCCTTGCAGTCTTAGAGAAATCACCTCTGASTTCAACTGGATGAAATTATCTTTCCATTCAAAAAATCCAATATAGATCAGAAGAATGTACATCATAAGTTCTTTGGTAATCAGTTAACAAGATAGCAGGTAACATTTACATCTACAATGCCTTGAAGAGGAACAACTTACAGTATGTGTGTATCCCGAGTAGGCCCTCATCGTAGCTTATGTGTGTTTTGTTACCTCACGTACAGTGTCACTGATTAAATGAGAACGTTGTTTGTTCATTGGTCCTCTGATGGTTTCGGGAGCCTTTTGATGAACTGYTGAGTGTCTTCAACCGAGCCGAGAAACTCTTTGGCCCCGCTAGGCTGTGTTATGCGGAGCCGCGCTGGAAAGAGAAGAGCCGGTTTCAAGCGGAGCTTGTAAAGCTCCGCCATGATGTCTTTGTACTCCCCGTGCCGGGCCAGAACGTCTGGACTGTAGTCCTCCACAATACGAAGAGACACACCTCAGTAGTCAAACTTCCCTCTCCTCCTGGCTTCTTGAATGATGAGGCCTTTGGTCAGATATCAGTGCAGGYGAAGTATTACTGGGCGAGGTGGACGCCCAGCAGGCCATTTAGCCTCAAGAGAACGATGTGCTCTATCAGGCTCCGGTGGTGTTGGGAGCACYTCCTTCCCAAGTAATTCGCACAGGAGGTTGGAGAAAAAATAAATAGGGCGCCCGCTTTCAGTATCTTCAGGTAGGCCCAGGATATTCTGTCTCCTGCTACGACTCTCCAGATCAGACATTTTATTTCTTAGCTTAGCATTTTCTTCACTAAGAGCAGTATAAGAGTCTTCAAGGCTAGCTACCCGCTGGCTCAAATCCTCTGCTGCRAGCTCTAGGGAGGATACTCTCTCAGTCTRTTCCTCCAGGGCCTGCCGTGCCTGGTCTAGCTTGGAGCTAAGCATGCTAGCTGAGGAATTCCGACGCCAGGTCTTCCCAAAGCTGTTGAAGCAATGCAGTGATAGCTTCTAGTGTTAAGCTAGTATCCTCCTTCTTGTTTCCTTTCGCCCTTTTAGTAGCCATAACGGGTGGTATAAAATGTTCTGAATGCTACCAAAAAATGKTCATATAGGTTACCGGCAAAAAAGGTGGAAAAACAGCTATCTGTGGGGTGGGTTTATTCAGAAGATTGAATTTCTCTGGAGCAGTTCGTTACAGCGTCTACTCTTCTTGCATGTCAGACCGGAAGTCCCTGTCCAACGTTAACATTTAAAACAATGTGTACAAGTCCTACCTGAGTCGTCATCACAACTTTATTCTGCTCTGCACACTCACGTTGAGTTTACGTGGGTGGGATCAAATAATCAACATGGATCAGAAAGCTGGCTTGCATACACAATACATCCAACATAAAACAACAGCTTTATGTTCAGATTCAGTTTAGATTTTTTGACCAGTTTCTTTATTTGCATTTTATTTTGTTATTTTATTTTTAAATGCTTGCTGTCACAAAACTTAGTGGGGTGGGGTGGGGTGGG
>NW_013952572.1:884555-886082 GCF_001266775.1 Austrofundulus limnaeus | reverse complement strand
TTAAATTAATTTAAAAAAAGAGGTGTGATAAAAACAAATTATTGTTAAATTTGGAAACAACAAAATTTATGTTGTTTGGAAATCGTAAAAGAAATAGTGATTTAAAAATAGGAATTGAGGATGCATATGTAGACAGAGTTAATGATGAATCTGGGTGTGGTGATTGACCACAAGATTTGCTGGAAAACTCATATTCAGTATGTTCAAGCTAAAATATCAAGAAGTATCTCAGTCCTCAGTAAAGCTAGATATTTTTTAAATAATAAAGCATTGCATATTGTATATTGTTCACTTATTTTGCCATATTTGAATTATTGTGTGGAAGTCTGGGGAGACGCCTACAAATCCTCACTCAGACCGTTGTGCACTCCAGTAAAGAGCAATCAGAATGGTTCATGAGGTAGGCTTCCAGGATCACACTGTGGCAGAAATGAAAGGAAACAGTTTTACACAGGAACTTTGAACCAATACCTTCCCCTCCTCCCATCTCTGCAGAGGAGGACAATGACTTTCTCAATTGCCCTCACCCTTTTTCTCCACTGTCTACAAATGCTAAAACAAACAGGAACTGCAACCTCTCGTTAGGCATTTACGCACTGCAGGGCCAGCCCCGGCCCAGCCCAGCCCGACTTCTAACCGGGTTCGGCGGTTGTGCATAGGCATAGTAGGGCCGGTTCCAGCCCAAGTTCCGGAACCTGGCCAGGCGAGGTTCCAGTCAGGCCGGCCTGGTTTGACGACTTATTTGTTTTGCTCTGACGAGTCAAAACGAGTTTGGCAAATCATTAAAAAACATATAGATCTATGAAAAAGCAACTGCCTTCATAACGGTAGCATGTAACAAGCTAATATTGCTAGCTTACTCATCGATGCCATCTGCGTCTCGCTATAGCCGCTTTCTATTGCTGTTGTATGGCCAAGTACAGCCTTCAGAAACTCTCCGCTCTTCTGCGCATCACCATTCGTCGTCTCACTCGACGTTTAAGGACCGTTATGCGCTTTTTTCCGGTAAACAGTTTCTACCCACTTCGAGGCGGCTCTGATGACAGTGCAAAACATCCAGGGCTGGGCAGGGCTGGACCTAGGCCAACTGGGGGCCGGGGCCGGCCCTGCAGTACGTAAATGCCTATTGATTAAGCCCTGTTGTGAGATCCTTTGAAGTGTTCAAAATGGCCTTTTATAACAAAGAACCAACCGTTTGGCCAGACTTAAAGTCTCCAGAAGTGAGATTAGAATTCACTTCCTGACTCTACGAGACGGTGACCCCTGCTGAGGCATACAACCAGAGGTTCCTACAGAGACATTCTTAGCATACAATCTCATTTATGGTCTTAGAGCGCTCCTAGAGGTGATATTCAGTGTAGGGGTCACCTCGAGTGAAGAAACAAGATTTWCTGCCTCKAAGCAGGCCTCGGACAGGCCTGACAAGAGGACAGGAACTCTTGTTACAAACTGAACTCTATTTAGGCCATGACAGGTCATTCTAACCGTGGAAAAGAACCACTCAGTTCTCTTAATCAGATAATGGAC
>NW_013952572.1:876909-878020 GCF_001266775.1 Austrofundulus limnaeus | reverse complement strand
CTCGTCTGAGCGTTCCACTTATTGTGTCATTTTTCACTTCGCACAGTCAAGATATTAACGAATAGTGAGAAACCCTTGGTAAGATACAGTATTTTCCTCAAGCTCACTCCTACATCAGAATGACATCCTGAGTAAGCCTTGTTTGATTTTCTGATATAAAAAAAAAGAAAAAAAGAGAATGTGTTTTATCTCCTGAATCAATTGCTGTAGAGKGTAAAATCTTGATTGAATCATCATCACAGGTAAAATTGTTGATGTGTTCTGTCTAATCATGTTTGATTMAATTTCTGTTAAAGCAGGTCACGTGATCTTCCCTCAGCCAATAGGAAGTTTATAAGCTGAAACAATAGGTGTGTACTTCCGTTTTAATTTAGTCTAGTAAATGCTTCTGAACGAGGATAGATAGTGAGGTTTCGCTCCGTGTTTTCTCCSGCTGGGAGTTTTTATTTTATTATTTTCTTTTCTTTTTAATTTTAGTTATTTTATTTTTGCATCTTTTGTGGACATAGTTATAGGAAAAATTAAGCTAGTCAGAAACTTTGAAGCTCATTTGTTGTCACGACTCTGGAACAAGCAGACCTCCTGGGAGTGAAGCTGACTCCTGCTCTCAGACTCCTTCCAACTAATCCAGTGGTACCCACWGGACCTTGCCAACCAGCCAACAGGTGGTAACGCCAGGCTCTGAAACCGCATAGGTACCCCGGGGCTTCTGACTTGAGTGTCGCCCGAATCGGTAGGAAATGACCACCTTTTCTCTCCCTATTATCTGTGTGGTGATGCTGAAATGCGAGCCGAGGTGATCATTCCTAGTTCGTGAGTAAATTCAGATCAAAGTTTAGGCTGGGCTGATTTCTCCTTACAAATGCGTCCCCTTTTATAGTCAATTTCGATAATGATTCTTTCAGTTGTGTTTTAGAAAAGTTCATTTATTCTGCTAGGATAGAAATAGGTTAGAATAAGTGATTCAGTAACAGATAACATGAGAGGTATTTGTCGGCTGATGAGTTCACGTTATTATGAGTAGGGCTGCACCGATTAGTTGAAATAATCGATGACGATTATGTAAATTTGTCGACGCGGATTTTTTATTATGATTCGCTGTATTACATAA
>NW_013952572.1:868540-876284 GCF_001266775.1 Austrofundulus limnaeus | reverse complement strand
TCCAGCGTTCTCCTCGCCTTTGATTCTAAACCATGGTTTGATTGTCTCATTTGCTCCCCTGTTTTTGTATGTATTTTAGAAAAATACCTATCAGTAAGGGTCTGGAATAAATTCAATCAAGAACTGAAGCAATGTCCAAACATGAGTTTGTTTAAGAAAAGGCTCAGTTTAATGATTTTTGACAAGTATAGGAATGATAATCTGAGGTAAACTTAAAATGTGTGTCTCAATGCTATATATGGGATTGTATATATGAGTATGACTGTGTAATCTATATGGGGGTATGTATGTGGATTAATTATGTTATATTGGAGTGGTGGTTGGATCTTTATATGTATATATTTTTTGTTTGTTTTGTTTTTATCACAAACTGATAAGACAGATGAAGTGGTGAGTAGGGATATTAAATAAGTTTTATTTCTTCCTACCCTTTTTCAGACATGTTAATGGGATTTATGTGCTTCATGTGAGTTTATGTACTTGGGTAGGTGTACACAGATAGGTGTGTGCACATCAGGTGTATATTTATTTTATGTGTCTATTTGTGTTTAATTAGTCTAAGTGGTTTCATTTTTTGCAGATATGTGAAAGGGTATATTGAGATGTATAGATTCAGACTATGCTTTATATAATGAATTTGACATGTCTGGAATAAATCATAAACCAAATCAGATATTCAATTCTAAATGCCTTGAAATTGGCTGTGAAGCAAAAGCTCAGTGTAGGTTACTTGGCATCTGAAAATCCATTTCCTCAAAGGTATTTTTAATTTTACAATGACTGGACTGAGAAGTAGTATTAGGAGCTCAGCAGACGTGGTTTCACCGGGTGTTTGCTTTGTTGCTGCTGATAGCCTGCAGGAGTCACGAGTGAGCCAGGGGTTGGGGGAAGCGTGTTCTGTGATGAGGAAGCTCGGTTTGGAGACACAGCCCAGAGGAGGAGTTGGTCCCAAAAGGTGGTTTTAGGCCCAACTGGACAGTTTTGCTCTCCTGCATGGCTGCCTCAGAACACTACAAGATTTCTAAAACATGCATGGATGAGTCAAAGCAAGACTCTGGGCATATTTTTGATGAGAAAACATGATATAAAGCTCAAAAAAAGAAAAGACCCCCTTCAACAATCTTAACGTGGCCTACGGGCCACAAGTTGATAATCTCATTTGTTGCACGTTTTGCAGCTCTGGACACATTTTATTAGTGAGCCAAGGGGCATAAATTGCTCTTTTTATTGTAAAGTTCTCAGACCCCTGGCTTAGACCTTTTTCAACTCCTGACAGTGCATTCAAAGCCACCTTGGTTTTCTGCTGAAGCCAAYCCTGTCTTGGCTCGTTGCCACTTTACTCCCATGAGGGCTAAACCACAAACCTAAACATTAGTTCATCCTCATCGGCATTTGTGGCCCAGATGATGACAGAAGTAACGCTGCAGATGTTCTCTGTGTCGTTTCCTAATGATCTCTAATTGCAAACTGAAAAACTACATGCAAAGCTGAGTCCCGAAGAGCTGCTTGTGTGAGCATAATTGTTTTAAGTCTCATTCTGTGATGGTTTTGCTGACGTTGCATAGTGAATGCAGAATGAACAAAACCAATCTAAAGTTAGCGACAGAGAATCGATGGGAGGGGTTTGAACCATTGTGTAACTCGGGATTCAGATAGAAAAACAAGCGTTTGTGTAAAAGAAGCTCTGATGGAGGAAAGTATGTTGTCATTTCAGGTACAGGTAAGGTGATGAAATACAATACAGGAAATTCAGTTTGCATAATAGACCTCTGAGCCATCTGTAATACAGGGAGMAGATTTCCTATCTGTGGGAATTTGTCATTTTATCTGGCACAGCTGCATCTGTTCCCTGTAAGTAGAGAAACTTACTGTTCACATTACATATTCCGCTAAATTTCAGCTTTTTTGATGACTCTGACTCTGAAGCATCTCTGACTCACAACTGTGGTCTTGTTGAAACGAAAGAGAATAAAATGTGGAAAAACTGGAGTGGAACTGTAAAATAAATCTATCTTCAACAATACAAAGAAATACATGTGAACATTTAAAAGTCTAAAAAGGTTTGTGGATGCAATGCAATAAATAATAATGTAAAAGGAYATGCTTTAAAAGCTATTTTTACTATTATGTACTAAAACAAGAAAACTAAAATGTCTAGCATCCATTCAAGGGATGAATATCACTTGCCAATGCGGTGTCAAGGTGTCTTTTGGACGCCCGGTCTGGTTTTCTGACGCCTTCAGCTGGCAGCATCTCAGGACTCCYTCAGGGCATCATGCCAATATTCAAGTTTGATGAGATTTAACGGACATGTCTGTACATAAGTTTTCTTTTTTCCTCGCCATGAATTTTGCAAACTTTCATGAGAGAGAGAGAGAGAGAGAGAGAGAGAGAGAGAGAGAGAGAGAAGAGAGAGAGAGAGAGAGAGAGAGAGAGAGAGAGAGAGCAGCGCAGCAGTCAGCTCTCTCCACCCGAGGCTGAAGGTCAACAGACGATCATGCTAAGCTTGCTAACTGTTCCACCCTCTGACTGCTGCAGGGGCGTGTCTTAGAGAGAGGCTTTTATACCAGAACACAGCCGCTGTGACGAAACTGTGSAGAAGACACGTCACCGTGGAGAGCCGTTAACCAATATGCAAATTAGCCTGCAGTACCACTGCTCTACCCATATCAGCAGCAAAACACGTTTTTAGACCAAATATTACAGATTTGAACAAATACGCACAAAAACATCAAAATTAGCACAGAAACAGTACTTTAAAACATTTTAGACACATTCTAGACAGTTTATCAGCTAAAAAAAGTTAATTTTGGGGTAAGTTACTCTTCAAACTAAGATCTTCTTTTGACCAATAATGAGTTAACCATTATTGTGTTACGAAAGGTCAATCAGCGTTGGTAGCCATTTTGAATTAGATTGATTTCCAATGTTAAGCAAACATAGAAGTACATCCTCCCCATCCCACAGAGCAGACAGGTGTAGCCCAGATTTGATGTCAAGCTGGCTAACTGCTGACATGGCCAGTGGTTTGTCAACCAGATGTGGGCCATATCAGGCARTAAGGGCAATGTTTTTAAGATTGCATGATACAACTGGCCCAGCTGGGCTTTGGTGTGTTTTGCTGGCCCACACATGGACCACCTCCGGCAAACCACATTTGGCCACCAAAGGGCCATCCTTCTTTGAGAAATTTGGGCTGAGTAATAGTGCACTGTGTGGGCCAAAGCTGGGCCAGACAAAYTTGGCTACTAAAGTTTCATTAAAATTCATCAGTTGGTTTATAAAATATTATGCCAATTTTTTTAAATGAACACATGAGCATACATGTCAACCCCTTTGGGTGTTTACCTTTAATCAGAACYGTCAAAAATCTGTAATTTTCACAAAAAAATTGGCTGTAAAAGCACAAAATGATGGAGCAAAGCTGTAATAACGTACATAGTTTTCTTACGTCTAACGGGTGCAGTATGGCTAAAATCATTCTCATTCTCAATCATTCTTTGACCGCCAGGAAAAAAATTATAATAATATTAATACATTAAACTGACAAGAATCAACTTTGAGAAAAACTAAATAATACCTRAATTTCTGTTTTAACAAGTTTAGTTTTTCTACCAAAACATTGTAGGTTAAACTCTAAAACCAGCTACTAAGCATAAAGTAAGGGACAGTTTAACTGGGTACTCCTCTTATTTTAAATGCATAAATTAGACATACATACTGTAACTAATGGGTACATTATGATACATTTTTTGCTCAATGATTAGCTAAAAAGTAAAAAATTAAATAAATAAATTTACGCAATTCATTTTTTGTCTCAGTTGGTCACAATGTATAAAACTTAAAACCAAAATTCATAAAAATAGACAATAGCAACACAAATAGGGCTTATACTGAACATTTACAGAAGCGTTTTAAGTGGATTTTAGTGTACTAAATGTAATATGGTGTAAATTTAATTGATTTGTAGAAAAAGTAGACTGCTTTACAACTGGAAGTTACACTGCTGCCCAGGTGTTTAAAAATTAAAACAATTAATGACTATAAAGCAGGGAAACCTCTTACAAGCAAGTTAAAGTGCTTGCAGATGGCCATTTGTGCAGTTAATGTGGTTTCCTTCATTTTGCTCATAGAAGAAAAAATACAAACAACTGAGAGTCGAGCTATGTTCTGGAAAACAAATGTTTTAGAATGAAAACCACTTGTTAGATCACAAAAAAAAAGCCTATCAAAGCTCTTTGACAGATTGAGAAACTCTAACTGTGGGGTTTAACAACAACCAATAACCAACATCTATACTGTGTACACTGAATATGTGAATCTGTGCACTGTGTGAATATGTACACTGTGTACTGTATGCTGTGTACTTTGCTTCGAGGTATCATCTAAATACCATGAAACTGGCCTCTGTTTGTTTAAGAAGCCTACCATTTCTGACAATCCTACTTCATCAGATCTTCACAATAATGATTAAGAGGAGGAGTGCACTGATGGGTCCTGAACTCCTGAAAAGAGTTTTGCACAAATAAATAGGGCAGGGCTTTGTACCAACAAGTGTTTAGGTAGCTCCATATGGCTACCACAGGAGATTCAAGGATTTCTCAAACATGCATGGTTACACTCTGTGTATGTTTTTGATGAAGGAGTGACATAAAAAATGACACAAAGGTTGATTTAGCATAATACCCCTCATTTAAAAATGTTTCGCTGGCAACAACCATACTGTAGACACCTGGGTACTCTGTAGAAATTAAAAGTATTCTTTAACTGAACTTTTGTATTCACATTCAATTATTCTGTCATTTCTCCCTCTGAGAACATTTTTAGTTATTTCACAACCCATTTATGACACAGGARCAAATGGATTTCTCTCCGCCTTTAGAGACTACTTAGAGTAAACCATTGGACAATCCAAACACCATTTCTTGTTCTGTCGTCGTCCATTTTTTTTTCTGTCAGCCTTTCAGTTTTATTCTTTTACCCTGACCCCAACACCTTGGGCTCTTTTCTCACCCCCATCCCCCACTGTGGCCTCAATTTAGCTGGTCTTTCCAGAACACTTTCATTTGACGCGGAAAATGAAGTTATTTTGTTCAGAGGAGCAATGAACAAAAAGCGAGTTCTTGCTGACAGGACACCTCTTCCATTTTCTCTTAAAAGCAAGAATACCTGACTGGGAGGGAAATCTTCAGTGCAAGGACAAAAGATACAAGTGGTTTGAATTGTATTCAGTAGTTAAAGCTTTTTATTTTAACACATCAGCATTTATTCATAGGTGACGATTGTTCGGCTCATCTGGGTACTTTTACAGATTCCAATTACTGTATACTGGTCTAAGAGCTCAACTTCATTCTTGACTTTAAAGCCATCTGCTTACAATATCTATTTAATTTAACATGGATGCTTGGTTTGATACTGTATACAAGTTAGAACCTTACTTCACATTGTCTGAACTATCAATTTAAAGATGCTAAAAGGTCAAGCATTGTCAGCTTTGTGTATATTGGAAAATAGGAGTCTAAAGTCTAAAATGTTTTTATTAAGATCAGTTGAAATACTTATAGCCTATATTTAATGCTTTTGCATGTATCTGCATGTGTGTCTAAAACAATTGCATCCCACCACCCAAAACAGTCCTTAATTTCCTACTGTCAAAAGCCATGTTCCCAATTTCACCAAAGCACCTCAGCATTTCCACTAGTGTATTATAGGCCTGGAGAGCCACCATTAAGGCCACCACAACTCAAGTTTATCTTTGCACTAGTGATGCACGATGTGATGGCATCAACATCTGTATCGCCCGATATTGGTAATTTTTTAGAATATCGGTATCTGTCCGATAAGTAAAACTGAGCTGATATTAACGTTTATTGATACTTTTATTGATACTTGATACGATATTGATTTTCCACTTTTTAGCTTTGTTTTTTTTATTTTGGGAGGGGAAATAGTTGGTCAAGTGGTATCTGTTTGATCATGATAGTGTTAGTGATGCTGCACAGCCAGGAACAACTGAAGCAAAAAGCCATCAGTGGTCTGTCTGGTCATTATCAAAAAAGACACAAGTGTGATTGTGCATTTATGTATATAAATAATTTGTGTGTTTGTGTAATATTGGTGATTGGTTATCATTCATATTATATCATATCATATCATATCATTTATTTCCCTTATTTAACCAGGAAAGTCCCATTGAGATTAAAAACCTCTTTTTCAAGGGAGTCCTGGCCATGAGGGAGTCCTGGCCATGAGGCAGCAAAAAGTATACATTTACAGAGTTACACAATTAAAACACAATACAAACAATCACTTTTAAAAACATTCACATTTCATATCATATCATATCATATCATATCATATCATATCATATCATATCATATCATATCATATCGGTGCATGCCTACTTTGATCTGTTTGTGCAGCATGTCCACAACTTGGAAGATCAGTTTGTGAAAACACAAACCTCAGTGCTTTAGTACTGGTTTGTCTGTTTGATATTCTTCAGCCCTTTTCTTTTATTTATTTATTTTTTTTGGAGAGGGTGGAAATTACAGTTTGATTTTTACCTTAAAGCTCATATTTAACTGCTGACTCACCCATATACAAGTTGTGTACTTTTATTCTATTTTATTAAAACTACATATTTTTTATGCTACAACACCTATTTAGCAGTTTTTCACTACAGTGCTTTTCTTGATTTACTCACTGATGTAAGGTTCTGGGTGGTATAATCTGATTTGGTAACATTTAAAGTTAACTTAAGATAACATCAAAGTATTTTATTTCCCCTCAGAATCCTATACTTCATATTTTATTGAACATTGTTTTCCAGTTATGATTATCATCACCGTAGATGGAATGCATATCGTCTGCGGCTTTTTATGTCCGAGTGTTAATCTAAGATCATTTTATGATTAGAAGGAACAGAGTTATAACCATTTTGGTCAAACCTTATAAATGACGTTATGCTCGATGTTWTGCAATAGTTAGAGATCTTATGAGATGAGTTAGTGTTCAGAGGCTTACTCTCAGCTACAACTATGCATGGGCTGGACACTGGTTTCATGGTATACCCTGATATGAAAAAGTCACAATTTAGATCCACAAAGATATTTTACAGTAAAAGCTTTTTTTTAAATGTCTTGTCAGAGAAGAAGTGGAAGTGAAATCCCACCGGTTGTGTTCAGCTGCAGAGTCAAGATCCCTCACCCCTGCATCAGCTGCTAGCTTTGCAGGTTGTTTGACGGTTGAAGGAGGCAAGTTCCCCAAACATTTGCCCCATCTAAAAGAATAATGTTAGCTATACTGGAATACTCTGGCTGCTGTAAAAAGACATGCTTGTTGGCAGCCAGAGAAGGCAACACATCTAATATGATATTGCATCACCAGGTAAAGTTTATGCTATCTTAAAATGAACAAGCTACCTTTTAGCATCTGGCTTTAGTCAAATATACCACTGTGTTACTGTGGCCTATTGTCATACATGTCAAGTTGTACAGATTGTTCGTAATTTACACTGATTTTACCCCATTTAGAAGGTATACAAAAATAAAAGGCAATAGCATGGATTTTTTTTCAAAAACTCAATTTCAAATTGCTCCCTACTTGTCCCAGTCCTTGTTTCACTGTTCCTCTGCACTTCAGGAGCTGTTATCTCCAGCCCCTCTTTCTGTCTTTCCCCGTGGCCGACAGTCTGCTTGTCTCACACACACACACACACACACACACACACACACACACACAC
>NW_013952572.1:860801-867019 GCF_001266775.1 Austrofundulus limnaeus | reverse complement strand
CATACTCAATACAACTTCCTTTTATTTATTTATTTATTTATTTATTTATTTATTTATTTATTTATTGAATGATTGCCTTTGCCAGTTTGATTCACTTTACTGCTATCTTTCTACCCCCACCAGAAATATAAGATCCCTCAGCACACTTTCAGCCCCCCACCCGAGCTGATCCACACAGCGTCTTTGCTCCCTTGGTTTTTAGCCCCCACGGTGCGCGAGTTGGCAGGAGAGAGACAGCAGCCAGTAGGAGGCGAGCCAGTCCTGCCAACAAGTGTCGCCGCCCCACTGAGTGGCTGGCCCCGACATCAGGTTCTGTGCAGCAACGCCGCACAGAGAGGACAATGGGACACGGGAACAGTAAGGAGGAKGGTGCAGATCTGAGTTAAACAATCACACACATAAGCACTGGGCTGTGTTACCTGGCACCTTGCTGCTTCTCTAACTTTCCCCTGCACCCACATGAACTGCACACTTACACGTACAAATGTAGGGACTAGCATTAGAATAAAGGGACATCATGCAGTTATCGTATGCTGAGGATTCAAGTTGTAGCAATTTTAGTCTAAGCTTGAAAATAACGTTACGCACATCTGATCTGTTTGTGCTTTGAGTATGTGTCGTGAATCACCGTCAGCTACTACCACGACAGATTTTAGCTTAATATCAGTAAAATTCACTATTTTATCTATGCTAGGATAGTTTGAGAGATTAAATTGGATTAATCAGTTGTACATGACTGCGTTCTGACAGTTTTATTAAAATTCTCAGTTCATGACACAATACAGACAAACATACTGGCAAAAACATTATTACTGAAGACAAAAAAGCAATAATAATGTATGTAGTTTTACCTGTGCAGATGAAAAATTTTGACTCTCCAACACTTAACTCCACTTTGTTCAACGATATAGACACCTGCAGGGCAGCTATAAAAGAAGCAAGAGAGAAACATTAGTTACAACAAGTAGGAGTGTTTCTCAGAAATAAACAGACTAAAAAAATATATTTTTTTTCTTTTCAGACTTCTGTTTCTCATTGGTAAATCTTTATTTTCTCCAACAAGCACCACTTTGCATAAAAAGGAAGTTTATGAAAAAAAAAGGCAATATAAAAAACCCTATTGCAAGTCTTTTGCACACAGTTGCCCAGAATAGTTTGGTTTTAACCAAAGTCGAACAGCTTTCAGAATTCCTCAGAACAACAGAGCTTTCCTTCCATCCGAAGCGTTCAGAACCAGGTTATAGTTTCCATTAGACATGTGGTTGTTTGGCGACAAGCTTGTCAGTCAAATTGTTACAACACAAACAGGATCCTTCCTGGTTGCTGTAATGCTGTTTGCGGTTATCACCAACAACAATTGTACAACAGCAGGGAGGAAATTTCCAAAGCTGAAAAAGAGAGAGTGCCAGAAAATGGTTCTGGTGTCTTTATTTTCAATCATTTTCRGATTGTCAATTTCAAATCAGGAATAGACTTTCTGTTGGTGGTATGCATTGGATTCTAACAGAATGAGCCCAATGATTTCACAGCATTAAACCAAAAATGTAAAAATATGCCACATGAACAATTTTTTTCTTTAACTGCTTTTGCTGCCTAAATTATATTATACAGTGCTTAACGATTACTCATTTATAGGTATAACAGTATATTATTAAACATACTATCTATGTCCACTTATTCACATTTTGATGCACAGAAGAAAATAGGGGGACTGACTTCAATGAAATTCTGATTTTTATTAAATATTTTTTAATTATAAAACCTAATATTTAGAATTTAGTCTGAAATGTTTTAAAGACTGGTTAAAAATTGCCATAAGAAAGCAAAAAATATATGTTTTTTCCTCATATTGATAATTTGAGTCCCTACACAATTAAAGAAAAAAACTACAAATGGCTGCCAACTAACGCTTGTTTGTTTATCTACAAAAACAGCTAAAGTGATTAAAACCAGATTAACAATAGCATCTACAGAAAAGCTATTCAAAATCCATTGTTATGTAATGGTAAGTATTTTAAGCTCCGATTTGTTGCTTAAAGTACGCACATTTTTAAATTTTGTTTACATTGAATTTGCACCCACATTTCAGAATCCCTGTATCTGAAAACTACTGTAAGCTCCATCAAACTGCACCATTTTAAGCTCAGGATGGACTTTTTAAAATCTGAATTATAGTTTGGAATGAGTAACTTTAATCCTAAATATTGAGAATGAAGGAAATCTAAATTAGATGTAGTTATTGCTGCTTTATTTTTGTTTTATTACATATTTCTAAAGTAATTGTGCTCATCTTACTAATTTCTACTCTTCAGCTCTTTGTAAAAAAAAAACAATAGGGCTTGACAAGCCAATGTTACCTAATTAGCTAGGTTATTAAGTTATTTAGTCTACAGTGTAGTCTGTTTAAATTTTACCTACTAACATGCTAACTCTTGTAGCTTTTTTCCAATATTTGCATTTAAAAAGCTTTATCCTGAAAAGGAGAGCTGTTGCTCCTCTGGTGGACAAACTATAACTAACTGGGTAATTTGTTGAATAAACCAACAATTTTTTAATGAGCATATAATTTGGGGGAATCCTCTGAATGATGGCTCGGGGGGAACAGGTAGGAGCAACGATGTGCTACTGGTGCCCCATGTGAGGAGGGCATAAAACAACAAAAACTCTGTCTGGCAACTTATTAAAAGGCATTTCACTTGTAGGAACAATATGATGGAAAAAATCAGTGTTTTTGCCTCTGTGACTTTTCAAAACCTTCATATACCTTGAAACTGGTAACCAGACTATGCCTAGTTAGGGGACATGTATTCGCTTCAGTGGTGCTATAAAAATGTGAAGAAAAACACTGCAGTGAAGGTGGCAGTGGGACAAACCTTGCAAAGTCAAGCTATAATCAAAGGCCATTTGTCTGCACCTATTGTGGCCAATATAATGACCCACAATAGGTGTTCCAATGAAGGTTTTAAAGGTGGCTGTGTGAAAAGGAGTTTGACAGCAGCCGTATCTCACATGCATTTATTTAAAAAAAAGTGGGGGGAATGAACACATTGCAGCTGAGTTGTAGACAGAGAGACCCTGAAATGCAGCAGACAATGTGTCTAGATGTTGAATGTGATGAGTAATGATTGGCAGCTCGGCAGGGAGAAGGTCATTCCTGGGCCACAGGCTCCTGACGCAGCGGTAGTCGCACCACATCACGGATATTTGATGAGCCAGTCGTATCTTAGCTCGCCATCTTTACCCGTTGGAGCTGGTTAGGACCAACACACACAGACACACACACACACACACACAGACTGGCTGAATATTAATAGCCCCCTAATGGATGGTAATACGCTCTACAACACTGTAAACCAGCTCAGGGCGCCTGTCAATATTCAAGGAAATGATGAAATCATTAGCCGCTGCTCCTCGAGGGAGAATGTCTGCAGCCTGCGGCAGCATCACACTCGAGCTGCTCTCCAGCAAATCAGTGGCAGCAGTCTGTCGTGACCCCCAGTTGCCTACAGATGGCAGGATGGGGGACAGCCATACATACATCTAAGATACAGGAGCTGATGTAGCAACACATCTGGTCATCTCTCATCACTAGAACTGGTGAGTAGCATCACTCAGACTGAGGCTGGTAATGCACACATTTATGTTTCTAATACATAACATTATGAATTATGAATCCAAATGTGCCACACATTTAGTAACAATGAATGTGCTCGTGAATGTTAGCAAAATATCACATAAACAACTGGACCAATTTTAAAGAAACTCTCAGGAAGTAATCACTGGGTGAACCTGTACGACTGATTCACTTTTAGAGTCAATCCATGATGGCCGCCACAGCGAATCAACATCAACCGACACATAAAATAAATGACTGTAACTTAGCCAGTTTTACAGATATTGAGCTAAAATTTGATGTGGTGGTAGCTGAGAGTCATTGACAACACAGTCTTTGAGCGTGACTGTGATATTCCACGCAATTGTGAAGGTTTGACTAAAACGTTTACTCTGGCATTCTCATGAGAACTTGCTCAAACTCTGGCAGGGAAGACAGAAAATTAAATTCCTCCAAAGAATGCTAAGCCTTTAATTCTCATTAGCTGCGTTTCCATTGCAAATGTGCGCAAAACTTTGTCGATATTCTGTTAATGTCGAAAAAACACAGTTTTGCAATGTGGTGTTTCCATTGAGTAAGAAATGCTATTAAAGTCACGCGTGAATATGTTTGTTCTCGCAATAAGTCATTTCAAACATGGCGTTGATGGATGTAAACACATAGCATGTTGCTACCGCGACACTAGCGCTCATCATCAGAGGAGACGTCGGCGTCTTTTATCGAGGCTTTCCAGCGACAATTCCCTACTTGGGAGTGGCTACGTATGCTGTGTTTTGGGGAAAATGTAGTCGGTGAGTTTACTACTTTATACTACTTATGTGATATTACTACTATTTCTACTTCCTGTTATCTTCTTCGTCATCTTCTTTTTTGCCAGTAGAAACAGCCAGTTGTTGATCACGTGACTCCCATGATGCGAAAAAAGTGTTTCCATTGCAGTTTTACGAAAAACACCAATTTCGATATGGCCGAAAAACCACCTCATCCTAGCACAAAAACATTTTGTCGAAAAACATAATTTTTTTCTAATTTGACGTGTTTCCATTGAGCAAATTTATTTTCRAAATTCTAATTKGCACRTTTTCATGGTCAATGGAAACACAGCTATTGACACCGATTCAGTCAACCACATTTTTACATTTTTTTATGTCATTTACCATTCAAACAAATGTATCAGCTTCTCAAATAACAATTTATTAGACTACTGTCCAGCAAAAGAACATAAAATTGAGATATTTTCTTTATGAGTATTTGACTTTTTCCTTTTAATATGCTCATACTCTGCTAAATTAGATGGAAGTGTAGAAGTAACACCCAATTCCTGTTCACTGAGAGGCTCATACATTGTTTCAGATTCATTCAAATGCTGTTCTCAGGCTGATTAATCATGTCTATTTAACCCTGTGCCCTTCCCCAGTGCCTGTGTCTAACTTAAGGCACATTCCAATCAGCCCTTCAAGTACTTTAAAGGTTTTCAATTATTAATTGATTCCACACCGTTCACAGTGTGTGTGATTGATCGCGTAATAAGTCGCTAGCAAAAACCGGCAGGTGGAAGAAAAATGGCTCGAACCTTTTTTTTCCTTCTGTTCTACAGTCATCAGTGTGAATAATAGAAAATCTGCTCAAGCTGGAAAGTATGAGTTTGGTTGGCATTTATCTTATTTTTTTCCAAAGTCGAAACGCACATCACAATATCTTCGCTGCAAATGTGCCCTGGCATTTTAATGAGACTGCTGACTGGATTTGAAAAATGACCACAAAAGAATTTGTTTAGTCTTGCTGGGAGGAGACGACACGAGACACGCTAACTGTGTCAGTTTTCAAGCTTTGGTTTTTATGTTCAATTTGCCTTTTTTTTTTTTTTTTTTGTAGGTGCGCAGGTCAATATGTTATGAGCCTGGTAACAATTATCAGTTCCAATTATTATCTCTTTTGAGAAGCATTGGAGACAGGCAAAATAAGACAACAAACAAAACCATTGATTACCATTTGTAAAGTGTCAGAGAGGGTCGATAATCTACCTTACCTCAGCTTCCCTAACAACAGGGAGACAGAAATGGTTTCAGCATCAGAAAAATCCCATTGGGGAGTAAGACGAGCGGGATTCTCACCTCAAAGTTGCCTATTAAAATCTTTCAATAGGTTTCGTGCTGATAAACGTTAAATAAAGGTATGTGCTCCAGTTAACTTATAACCATCTCTGACCCACATGTTGGCCTTGACATGTTATTTCTCTATTCTGTGAAAATTTGCTGTTTGTGACGTAAAAACATCTAATGATCTAAACAGTTATACAGTATATGTTGACTATATTTTTCACTTAAGCAACGTCGTCATTTTTTCTACTGACACATTGCATTTTTAGGGTGACGATGATGATGATTAAGATGAGGTTACAGTCGACACAAAAACAAAGAGATGAGGCTAAAAAGATGCACTGGTTGACAATAAATTTAATTTTGTATTAGTTTCTACTGTATGTTCTGCCAAATGTACAGATTAAAATGATCAAACGGGATGTTTAGAAAATTAGCACTGAAGCTATTGTCATATATAGAAAATTTATATATTACATTATTAAGTAATACTACTAATGTATAAC
>NW_013952572.1:857703-859834 GCF_001266775.1 Austrofundulus limnaeus | reverse complement strand
TATATATATATGGCAATCACTCTCAATTTAGTATTATCTAATAATAATATTTGTCTAAAAATCCTTCTGGTATTTTGTTTGTTTTATTACGGCCATAAATACAAACTAAAATTTATCTATTTCATTTTACCAATTCATATACCCTGTGTAATCTTTGTTCTTTGGTGTCTGGAGTATAAGTTTCCCCCCAAAAAAAGGATGGTAACATCAATCATGCATAGATCCACATTATAAACACCCATAAAGCAACCACAGTAAGTCTAGTCCTCGCCATCATTAAAGCAAAGGTCAATCAATGCTTTAATCTGTTGGATATTTTCCTAATAAATTAGTTTAACAGCAAAAAAATCTAACTTTCATCTTCATTGCATTCAATAGTCTATCCAACTGATAACCAAAGCCAAATGAAAAACATAGATTTCAAGGTTAAATGGGGAGATGATGAGTTAAAGCTTTGCAGCTCAAACTTAAGTGAGTTTTCTGTTCCTCAATAATTCAAACTGATATAGTTTTATTATTCCCTTCATCCCCCCACCCTCCCTGGGTGGCATAATGACTCATTTATTCTTCAGTATTTCCTTCTTCTGCTCTGCAAACACAGAGTGAAAAACAGGAAATAACTGCTTAAATAAGCTCAAATCAATAAAACAAATTTGCTCCGGTAAGAAAATACAGTATATGGCATGTATGTTTTATTTATTTTTTTATTTTCTAGTGGCATAAAGAAAACCCATGTGTAAACGAGTAGATTATTATTTTTTGAGTAAACAGAGAATTGTAGCTACTTGACTAATTGGAGCCTGCAATGACAAAACTATAGAAAACACTGCAATTTAAGATGGCTGTCAATTGTAATTTAAAAATGCCTATAACTTAGTCATTTTACACAAATCAAGATAAAATTTGGTGCTGTATTAGCTTAGAGAAATTCATATTGAATGCTAATAAAAATGGCTGCCAAAGTCAATACAAAAATAGCCATACCTCATTCATTTTAAGACATATTTAAGAACAAGGAAAACAAAATCATAAACCAAGTGGTGGGCCCTTTCAAAGTTTCTTCAGTAATTATGTTATACTTTTCTATGGCGGCACTTATTATCCACCTCCAAATATGTTTAAATCTGACATGGTGATAACTTTGAGCAGGTGTCCAATCCTTGTCCTACATGGTCACAATCTTCTATGTTTTAGAGGTTTCTCCAGTTCACAGTTTGAATATATGGGGGATTTACTTCTGCAGACCTTAAAGGGGTAATTCAATTAGTGAAGCAGGACAGATGTGTTGGAGCTGGTAAACATGTAAGCCCTGAACACTGGAAATTGGAAAGCAAGAGCAGCACAACAAATGTTTTAAAGGTGTGGTTTTGAGGTCTAACCACAGACCTGCACGAGTCTGATTAGGGGTGCTTTTTAGCTCAAAATGGTGTAAAAGGGTTACCTTTTTAGTCCACCATGTCTGTGTTTAGGGCATGTTTGCAAAGAAAACAATTTTGCAAATTGCCTTCCAACTTGTTGCATCTATTGCCCCTTCACAATGTCATTTCACCCAAATATACTCTCTTCTGTACCTGTCTTCATTAAAAAAAACATGGAGGATTCAATGAACAAGAAAGGTAAGTTTGAAGGCCATGGGAAATGCAAGAAATTCTCCAGTTTAATACGTGTTCTAAGGCCCTTCATAAAATCAGTGTGAATAAATACATTTAAGAATGCCTTGTTTATCTTAGGTTTGTTATATGTTATAGCTTATTGCCCTCTAAATCCACCCTGGCAATCGTGGGTTTCATAAGGTCTGGGTTGATCTCCTTTTTTTTGTCAAAAACTATTGAATGTAAGTTTTGAAATTTACTTTGCTCCTTAGGGGTTCAAATCTAAAATAAACAGCATTCTATGAGTATTTATTAGTTCTTGCTTTGTTACTGCCGCATCTTTTTTGTGTGAACCACAGATAAAAATGCATCAAGCAGATTGGACACTTTCTTATTATATCTGCAATTATAGGTACTTTTTATGATTGTTTTGGGTTAAGCAGTACTTTTTGTGGTTGGTCCCTGTTTAAATTTGCACCCTGTACAGGTCAGTATTTAGGGTATCAGTTTTTATGATTTGAAAGCCTTTGTTCACACAT
>NW_013952572.1:856570-857617 GCF_001266775.1 Austrofundulus limnaeus | reverse complement strand
TATATATATATGCTGGGGAAAACCTAACCCAGAGGTAGACAACAAACTAACCTCTTACATAACTTGGGAATTATTAGAATTAATGCAACACTGGACTACTTGTCATCAACAGAGTCAGTWTGATTAAAATTAGAGCAGACTGAAAGTGCTGTAGGATTTAGCAGCAGGCTAAATCCACATGTTGGATAAAGAGGGAAGTGCCCAATCATCAGGCAGGAAGGGAAGAATGTAGTTCTGTAATCCTTCCCTCTATAAAAAGCTGAATTATAGCCAATCATGGCCTGAAAAGATGTGTATTTGTACATATACAGTAAGAGTGTGGGAAGGTGGGAAGTGAGCTGCATTCCCTTTTATTTCTGAGTGTGTGGGTGGGAAGGAGGTTCTGTGTGTATTTGTCCATGTGTAAATGTGTAAGAGTGCAGATGTTTAAGCAAACAGAGCACTTGTGCCCCGAGGCCAAAAATGCTTGGCTTTAATTGTGTGTGATTTTGAGGAAAAATAAAAGGGGATGCTTCCCTTGAGTCACAGGCAAGTGAAAAAAGAGCTGGKAGATGAATAGCAAAAGAAGCAATGAGATAAAATACTAATTACTGTAGTTTGTATTCAGCTGAACATGTGTCTTTTTGCATTACGTCAAGGGGGTTAGTAAAAAAGATCTGCAGAAGGAAATCAGGTTCAAAACTACAGAATCCTCAATCTTTCTGAAAACATCTCATCTCTCAGCTGAGGCATAGAACCAAAGGGTGGTGTGGGCAGGACTACAGAAATTCTTGCTCCCATGTATAAACCATCATGGAGCACTTCCATCTTCACTTGATCAATATTTCACACATATTTTCAAAAGCCTTTTCACACTAGACGTTTTGAAGACCCCTTCCTTCAGTGAGCTCTGGATAAACAGTCCTCTTTCCTCCCCCAGTCCTGCACTCAAAGGTGCAGGTGGTTGGTTTTTGGTAAATAAATAAATAAACAAACAAACAAATAAATAAATATAAAGCATTATGATATTTAAAACTTTGCTTTAATTAGCAGAAATTTGCTTAAAAA
>NW_013952572.1:850930-856310 GCF_001266775.1 Austrofundulus limnaeus | reverse complement strand
TATATATATATAGTTCCTACATAGAAAGTAGACTTGAAGAAACAAAAATGTCACAAGAAGCTACATAAAAACTTTCTGATCTGAAAGACAGCACAAACACCATTTTTATGTGGCACCAAAGACCAATTGATGGGATTTACTGTGTCAAGAGCAAAAAAAATATAAGCATATATGTATGTCCAGACACTAATTTTTCAAATAGAATATTTGTAATGATAAACTTCAACAATGACTGAATATCCTTAGGTTTTATTGCTTTTAACCTTGCTTGTAACATTCTGGCAGGGTGCACCATGACGTCTTTGCCAACTGCCATCTCCGCCTTGAGGTTCCATTTTGCTTCAGTCATTGCAACAATGTAGTCTCATAAACAACAACCAGCAACACACTGCTGATTTGCTGTCACCAGTGTTATAGACAGAAAGGACCACTTGACCCTGCTCCTATAAGGGAGTCTTGGGAACCCATTACCCTTTAGCTGAGGCACCGATTGTACCTTCAACTTATAGTGAGCATCCTCGAGTTCATTGRCTCTCCATTTGGTCACCCAGTTAAAATGAAAAACTATAACACAATTTATAATGTATTTTTCATCTGCACAAATTGGCATTTCTTGAAAAGAAAGAAAAAAACACAAAAAAACAGTGTTGCTTTTGTTCACTGCCTGTTTTCATCAGAAGATGTATGCAAATCTGTCAAATTTACCTGAATGTTTCCCCATCTGTCTCCTGGAGTCCAAACTTTTTTTCAAATCTGTCCCTCAACTTAACAAGCCAGCTTTCATGCTGCTGCAGCAGCCAAAGCTGGCTCCACTCAGCCAACCGTGTCCAATTGTATCGACGTACAGTATCGGGCCACGTGCGCCATTCTCAAACACAAACCACAGCTACCCATTATCTTCTCCCGCACACCTCTTCTGTATCTCTACTTTTCACTCGCCCAACTGCTTTGCGATTTCAGTCTCCCTCTTAAGCCTCTTAAGCTTCAAGCTGCAGTGGCCTTCGTGGACCTCATGCAGGAACATGCAAATTCACAGATGTGTGGTTTCAGACAGATGTGTGATCTTTTGCTAATTAGTGTGAAAGCAGGACCTTGATCTTCTCTAGCAGGTGGCTGAAATGACATGTAGTGCTCATTTCATTCACACCAGCACTGTGTCTCTGTGGCTTTTTTTTTCTGGACAGGGAGGATTACCAAGCATACCATATAGATATATACAGTACAAGCTGCAATCGTTACATTATGTTTCTTCTCATCTGTGCCTGCATCATTCTGTATAAATGTGCTTGCACTCAAAAGATATATGAAGGTTTCACAGGCTTTATCAGCTGGAACATTTTATTTTATTTTATTTTTTTGGTATTTGTGCCTCTTTATCAGATTAAAGAAAATATGTAGACAGGTTTTGGGCTGCTGAAATTGTTATTAAAATACACTTTAAAGCATGAACGTTCATCAGAATTTGAATGATAAAAAAACTATTTTTTCAAGTGYTGAATCACCTTGTGTTTTTTTTCTCTCCATGATACTTGAATTCATTTTGTATTAGACCCATACAACTTTGTACTACCTGCAATTATATGGGTAAAAGCTATTTAAAATGAACGCTTCAAAATGCTTGTAGAGGTAATACGTTTTTGTACTCGGGAAAGACACTTCACACGTAGTGATGACACACTCAAATAACCCCATTTACCTCTGGTCCCTGAGCTTTTGTTGTTAAGTGCACTAAAAATGTAAGAATGTGTCTTTGTGCACCAACTCACTGTCATATGTTCACTATGTACTTTTCTGAATCCAAAACTAAATTGGCAAACTCAAAATGTGATAAATTGAACAGCTGTTATTTCTTTCTAAGACTTGATATTATTTTTTGAGCAATCAGTACATTCGATTACAGCAAACACAAAACATCATGTAAGAAATACCAAAATTTCTGGAACACACACACACAAACACACACAACATTTCCTTCGCTTTAGCATATTTCTGCATTTTATGCCTTAAACCAGCAACTCTCTAAGACAAATCTCAAAACACAGAAATGTGCTGGGGTTGATTTTTTTAATGCTTTATAAATAAAAAGGTATAGTGTTTGGTGTGGCGTGGCATGGTCTGGTGTAGTATGGTGTATGGTATAGCATAGTATGGTGTAGTATGGTGTATGGTATTGCATGGTATGGTGTAGTATGGTGTATGGTATAGCATGGTATGGTGTATGGTATAGCATAGTATGGTGTAGTATGGTGTATGGTATTGCATGGTATGGTGTAGTATGGTGTATGGTATTGCATAGTATGGTGTAGTATGGTGTATGGTATTGCATGGTATGATGTAGTATGGTGTATGGTATTGCATGGTATGGTGTGCGATGTATGGTAAAGTGTAGTATACTGTAGCATGGTGTGATGTGGTGTAGTGTGGAGTAGTATTGAATGGTTAGCATTCAGGTCTACCAACCAGTTTCTTTTAGATGTTCCTAGATCCAAAATGAAATCTAAAGGTGATTGGGCTTTTGCA
Organism: Austrofundulus limnaeus; assembly: GCF_001266775.1. Lineage (NCBI taxonomy): Eukaryota > Metazoa > Chordata > Actinopteri > Cyprinodontiformes > Rivulidae > Austrofundulus > Austrofundulus limnaeus. The sequence continues at coordinate 853,790 of NW_013952572.1, read as the reverse complement.
ATAGCTGTTCCAAAGCTGTGGAACAGTCTGCTTCCTAATATTCGGTCAGCTGAGACTGTTGAGGCTTTTAAATCTTTGCTGAAGACCCATCTCTGTTCTTTGGCTTTTGATTAAGACCAAGCTGAAGGTTCGGTTAAAGCTTTTTATACATTATAGTGTGTTTCTGTATTGCATTGTATCATTTGTTTTGCTTTTGTTACAAGTCTTGACTGAACTGTAAAGCACTTGGGTCAGCTTTTGTTGTTTTAATGTGCTATATAAATAAATTTGACATTGCCATTGGAATGGTAGTGTATGTTGTGGTATATTACTGGGGTTCTTAACCTTTTTGACAGTATAATGTAGCATGATAAGATATGGTGTACTGTGTGGTGTGGTATGGCGTTGTTTGGTGTGGTATGGCATGTGTGGCATGGCATGGTGTGGAGTTTGTTATGGAGTACTATGGTGTAGCATGGTGTGGTATGATGTGGTATGGTGTATGGTATGGTGTAGTGTAGTAAAAATTACTTTGATATTTGTCAGCACAGAAGCAGTTGTGTTAAGACTTAAGATTGTTTTTGGTGTAATTTGCCCAGAACTTTGACAACTCTTTTCCTTATAAGATTATTTTTTTAAAGAAAAAAATGCTTATTTTTAGTTATAGTATCAATCAATTTCTTTTTACAACAAACTTGTATAAGCAGCAAATCTTCAGGGCCAAGGCTTGGAATATCCCTGAAACAATGTTGCAAATTTGCAAGTGGTCTGTTAGTCATAGGCTCTAGGTCAATTTGTACCACTGCCAAGTTGAACTTCTGCAATTTTGGCCAATTCATACTCATATTTCTTTATTGCTCAAACAGGCTCATCTAAATACATATTTTTATCTGAGTCATCAGGTTTTCGTTGGCAATCAGAGATTTTGGCATCAAATACGACCAAAACAACAGAGGTGCCAAATTAAATCTCAGGCAGGCATGTAAAAATGCTCCAAAATTATTCATAAATATCCCACAGCACTTTTTTAAAGAAACGGGCCACAGTGAATCCTGAATATTTTCTCATAATCTAAGTCTTCTTTATCCTCCATCACAAAAATAAAAGAGATTTCTATTCCAGATCATGCATAAACTGGAGCCTCAAACAGTGATAGAATAAATCCTATTTTCTTGGATATTGTGCACATATTTCTGGAAACACAAAGAGAAAAAAATGGGACCTGTAAACATTCTGCAAGATAATACTGTTATCCATATTCCCTGTTTAAGACCACAATCATCTTAAAGGATATCTTGCGGGATACCTTACAGAGAAGCTTTGACCATTTCTAAAGTTTTTTTTATCAATCTCTCTGGACTCAGTCCTGTGTCTAATCTATTAGTCCTATTTTTCTTATCTCTGTCACCCTACCGTGTATATTCCATGCTCTCTTCTCTTACATCTCTGCTTTTTGAATCACTACTCAGGTTGAAAACAGGTTATTGAAAGCCAAAGACTAGATGGTAAAGATGAAATCTAGAAATTTCACTTTCAATTATTTCAGCTTAAGTTCTATAAATACTTCACATTTTGAATATTTACAAGATCTGTCATTTAATCACTTCCTGTCATACATTTCCTAAAATTATTCATCCAGAACTCATTTGGTGCTTTGTTCTGATATAAATAAAGCCCTTAAATCTAAACTTTGTTGTTCTTTAAGTTTATTTCATGTGAAATCGAGTTTCAACTAAATTAGGAACCCTAGGACAAAGCTAACATCTGCACTAATCTATTTTTCAGTTTTCACCATTATTATTGTTTATGTTTATAATTATCAAGACTTTGAGAACATTTGGAGAAATGTTTATCAAAGCTATTTTTAGAAGATTACAGAAACAGAAAAAATTACCAATAACCCATCAGATGACACCACTGAACCTTCAGCAATAAATGTTTGATATTGTTCTGTTTTCAGTCACTGGAGAACGTGAACATTGTTCCAAATTTTGGTTATCAAAACYAACCCTGGTACAAACATAACGTCTCCCATGATGACAACAGCATCCCCACAGTGTGGCATGATGGTAGTAGCATCATGCTGCAGGGATGTTTTTCATCAGGAGAGACTAGGAAACTGATCAGAGTCTCACGGTGAACTGTTCTAAGCTCAGTGGTTGTTTGATGGCTGTTGCTGCTGAGTCTCTTTTTCTGCAAATAGTCCAGAAAGGCATCACTCAAATCAATAACAGTCTGGAGCTGAGCTCATCACAGTGGCGAGAGAGGGAGCGCCAGCCGAGGTGGGCGAGAAGTTTACTTATGATGATCTCTGAGAAATTCAAAATTTCCAGCCACTAAAATAAACATACTCTATTATTGATCTCGTGGGAAGGGGGGCCGACTGAGCAGAGCTTATTAGTTCACCGGTGTCTCCGAGCACACAGAGACGAGCCAAACTGGGCTCTCCACTTCTGTGGGGGTGGGCTACTCGATTACATTTGGCCAAGAGTGATTCAGTAATAAAACCTTGAGGCCTTGAAGGAAGCTTTTGATTTTTTGAGAAGTCTGTGGTTGGATAAGAGTGAAGGTCTGTTTTTTTTCTTCTCTGTGCTGCAGGAAACTGACAGATGAGCAACAGATTGTGTGTGTGAGTGTGTAAGAATCACCAGCATGAATAGCAACTCTCTAGAAAAACTAAAAAAGATGCGTTCTCTAAAAATACAAGGAAACGTTACTTTACACAACAAGAAATTGAAGCTTACTTGTAAATTCAAAATGTGAACAATTAAACACAGACAGGCAGGTTTATCTGTACAGCATGTTATGTATAAGTAGAATACAATAGGCTTAAAAATTGATAAAACAGTCCAGAAGAGGATAAGGGCCACAGAGCTAATAT
>NW_013952572.1:838769-850705 GCF_001266775.1 Austrofundulus limnaeus | reverse complement strand
AAAAAAGGTGCAACCATGGACTTAATGTCTACTCCAAACATTTCATTGGAGGTAAAAGGCCAGCAATGGGATCCTATTCCTGCACTTTTTGTTGATAAACAGGTACAGTAAACCTTAGTTCTTACTGTTACATATTGCTAGATTTACTCATAACGTTCATGTTACACCAGTAAAAACACCAAACTTTTTAACAATTCCAATCGCTTTCCAAGTCTGTCGAAGACCTCAATCCTCCACGTTTTAACTCAACTTTCCTGTGATTTCTGAAGTCAATTGTGTTAAAATTTGCCCTAGGAACTTTTTTTTTTCTTTTACAGTATTAACATTAACTCTCTGTTAAAACCACTTCAATCCGATTGTATGATCATTTGAGAGAGCAGCACATAATGTATAGAAATGATATATGTGACGTCACGAGTGAAATTTCAAACCTCAGGTAAACCATTTTTTGCACTGTGGCGCTAATGCTAATTCTGTAGATTAGAGCTATAGTGTACAAAATGTAAAAAAAACATGGACATTTAACATAGTACTTTCAATATCTGTGAATGAGTAAGACTCAGTTTTGGCCTACACCTGAGCTTAAATGATTCTTGGCCTAAAAACACATACAGTATATGGGCATCCCTTTAGAAAACATTCCAAATAATTCACAAGTTATGGCTATAGATTACTTGAAAGTTGGCTGCAATTCACTTTGGTCTTGAGCCTGCTCTAACTAGCTGGTTAGCTCACCAGTACCAATACAATTAAACAATTTCTGCAAATTAAAATAAAATTTAAAATGCAGAGAAAGCACAAAATTGCTCGGGATTCTGGGGGTTAAAGCAAAACAATAATTTCAATTCAGTGGAAAACAGGAAGGACAGAGAAGACGATGAGGAAAGAAATAATTGTGTGGTTACTGTGGGCGGCCGAGAGCAACCTTGGATGTCACTCTGGGAGCAGAATCTTTTAACAGCAGCTCATTAGTGCGCCGACAGTGTGTATTTGTGTATCATCTGAATATTCACGTGGGGCATGATTAAAAGCGTTTGTGGGTGATGTAGGAGTGAACACAAGCTAAACAAGTGTTGACCTTAGCAGCCACTGTGAACACTCTTTACAATTTTTTTGTCAAAAAACGAACAGGGACTTAGCTCCACTTAGGTTCTTGCTGGTAAAACATCTTGATATTATCACCCGCTGCTAGAGAAAAATCAGCAATAAGGTTTTTTGAGCATATCTGTATGTTCATTAGTCTAAAGCACGCTTTAAATTCAAGGCCTGTAGGAAAAATCTGGCCCTCGTTCACATTTGATCTGGCCCCAAAGGTAACACCTGCAAAGGAAAATAGTTTTGAGTTTTCTCTTTTTGTCACTAGATTTAGTGCATTCTTCTTGTGATTCAAAATTTCCTGATGCATCTCAGTAATCCAGGTAGAAAAAAATCTAAAAGAAAATACAAGTAGGTCCTCTGGATGGGTTCTTCTTTAGTGAAATGTTTCGTCTCTCCTCCAAGAGACTTCTTCAGTCTTCACAAAGAGGGAAAGAGGGACAAAAACAAGGGAATGTTAAAAAAAACCCTGCTTGCATTCACATAACACGACACAGGTCAGGTGATGGGGCACATGACCCTCTATGAACAATAGAACTAATCAAGCCTATTGTTAGTTGATGGCCCTATTTTGCATTTGACTAACCTGTTTGTCCACCATGTGGAGGCAGTGCTTATAAACTGAGTTCACCTGAAACTCATCAGACTGAAGAAGTCTCATGGAGGAGAGACAAAATGTTTCACTAAAGAAGAACCCATCCAGAGGACCTACTTATTTTTTCTTTTTGATTCTTCTTGTGACTCGTGGCCAAATTTAAAGCCAAGAAAATGAAGTTTGAATTTTTCAGTAATCTTTAATTTTGGTATGGAAAGAGCACCAGATAATCAACTATCTTTTTTCTGTAATCTCTTCTTATTTTAAAGTCAACTAATAGAAGATTTTTGTGGGTTTTCTTATTTTTACCTGATTTGCTGGATTGTGATAAAGTGTGTCTTGAAGAAATATTAATCAAAAGGTTGTTGGAAATGAGTATGACATAAAAAAAATGATAAATGTTTTTTCTATTTAATTTTTTTTCTTTATTTGTTAGGTTAAGGTTCAAAAGTAGCCGGCAGCTGGCTAAATTTGCCGTGTACAATCTCCATTTAAGTGCATTTTCACTGGCTGCTTTTGCTGCAGTCCAGTTGATCTGGGAAGTAGGAACTTCCCACTTACAAATCATGATTTTAAATGATACACAGGTATTCTCACAAAGAAGAATGCAACACTCTATTAAAAACAATAAAAAACGCTGGTCTAAAATGCTGGTGAAATATCTCATGAACCACTGTGCAGAATTTAGTGAAACTCTATTTATTGAATGAACTTACAGTATGTAACAGTCTAACTCAAGAAGGCTGCCACAGCTAATCAACCTTAGCCAACACAAAAATGACTATAACAGTTTGTACTGATATTGACCTAAAGTTGGTGTGGTAGCAGCCAAAAGTTGAATATTGCATAAGATGCAATATTACAATATTTGCCTTTTTTTTTCAATATGCTGCCTAATTTCCTCCTGCATCTTCCCTTCCAACACCTCCCAATAATTCACATTTAATAATCTGGTTATGTTTTTACCTCATCTACCCAAAGCAGGGTAGCAAAGAAAAAAAATACTGTACCTGTCACTTTATATTTCATGCGTTTGCCCCCCCCCCCACCCCATCTCACACTAACATTAAATCTCTTTTTGTGTTTGAAATTTAAAATCAAATCTTCACACTGCTCAACATAAAGCAAAACTGTGTAATTTGGCTGTCTTCTAGTTACATACTCAATTTAGCTTCCATCTCCAACCAGGAGTGGCTCGGTGTTTTCTAAAGACAGAGGCTGTTATTATTGCTCAGCAGGACAGTCAGGCTCACATTCACAAGACGCCATTCTGCCAATCAGACTGCCCTGAATAAACTGTACATGATATATCCCAAAACAAAACAGGCCATAAAAAGATACATGCTTAAACCATATTCATTATAGGTTTCATTGGGGAAAAATGGTTAAAAAAAGATAAACCATGTCAAAGGCGCCTGAAGAAATTACATTTCTTGTTTTGTTTTTTTTTTCCCTCACATGACCAGTTTAGAGCAGCTTGTTGAGAGTCAAGTTGTTTGTTAAAGCAGTAGTTCAGTGTTTTGTTTGTGGTTTTCTTTCAAATCTCAGTTTGGAGAAATTAAATTTAAGTTTGACTTAATTGAAAGCTAATCCAACCATGTTAAGGACCAAAGAGCACTGCTTCCATTTTAAAACAACACAAATCTCTACAGGTAAAGTCACTCCTGAAGGAGCTTACATCATGTCAAACTCAAAGCCCACGGGCCAAATGCAGCCTGGCGCTAGGAGTGTCCCGATACAACTTTTTCTCTTACGATACGATACAGATGCTGCAGCCTTGGGTACTGGCCAATATTGACCTGATACGATATCAGAACCAATCATACATACTTTGATTTATTTTGTAGTGTGGAATCTTAAAAAAAGACTTGCTCAATCAAACATATTTTCTTCAAAAGAAAATGTGTAAATGTTCAATTTACTAAACTCTGTAAAGTGGAACCAGTTTGGTTTAGTAAATTCAACACTTCATCTGTTGAGATGGCGTGTAAAAGTATTTTTACCTTTACTTTCCTGATTATTGTAAGCAGTTTATTTCTTTTATAATTTTCTTATCCGTGAAATACATTTTTACCAAAATCATTTTCTGTTAAAGTATTTTTACTTTTGCTTATTTCTCTAAAGTACTTTATAAATCTCTGCGGGTCACATATGTGTAATATAATCTAAAATAGGATTTTCTGTAGCACTTTAATCTCTGTGTAGGTTCATAAAATCTCTTGTGCCAAAAACACTTGAGGGAAACACAGACTGATCACTCAGGTGGACTTTCCTGCAATGCCTGGAAGGCCCGTAATCTTTAATTCCAATTTTATGCACACCAAACGACCGGAGCAACATGTTTCTTATTTATTCTCCTTTGCAGAGACGGGAACATTGCTGTGGGGATTCAAATAGAACAGGWGTGGATTGATTATTCTCCTGCCACATCCTGCCATTGGCTGTGAAACGGCCATTATCTCAGCCTATGGATTATTTCAGTCACAAAGGAGAGGTCACTGGCTTCTGCCAGGCCTGAGGGAGGAGACTCAGGGGAATGTGTGAAGGAGTGAGGAGTCAGGGAGGGCAAAACCATTGTTTTTTGGCTTTACTACAAAGAAATGTACAGGTTGAAGGTCAACAGTCCCACTAATTGGGGGTCCGTTCCATGATAATACCTCTACACACTTATTAGATCAACAATTCCTTGGTAAATGAGCTGCACTGTAGACTCAGTTACATTGATTTTCCAAAAATATTCTACCAAATGTTTTGTTGCTCTAAGCTGAAAAATAAATGAACTGATTTTTACATCACAAGTACACTAAAATTGTAATAATGCTGTTAAATTAGGTCAGGATTATAGATACTTAAATGCAAAAAGGAAGACATTTTGCCCTTGTTTGTGCTTGTTTGTTACCTAAATGAACCATTGAATGGATTTCAATTAAACTTTTCCGAAAATAATAATTGGATGACTTTCTACAATTGATTACTTTTTTGAGTCAACCCTATTCTAGATGGAATAATAAAAACAAGTATAATGTTATTTCTAAGGCTTGACCAAGTTGCTTACATTCAACATAAGAGGATTTTAGTCTAAATCTTTGGGTGATTTGCAATCCTTTAAGAAATGCTAGGATGTTAATTATAAACTAGATTGCATAGTTTTGTATTGTGGAAACTGGTTTATACTGTTTAAGCTGCTGTTAATGATGGTTAAAAACATACAACATAAATTGAGCCATTTACAGTAATTTTAATTCCTACGCAGAGCTACCAATGCTGTAAAATGTGATTTTCCACTAAAGAATAGGACTAATAATGAGGATAAGAGATAAAAAGAAGTCATAGCCACAGCTAATGTCATTCTTCTCTCTGATCTCAAGATCAGTGATTCAAAGGCTCAACCTKTATTATTCACTTTTCCACTTGTTCAATTCCTCCCACTCCAGCGCACTTTTGTACTTCTATTTCCCATCCTAGCCATCACGTTTAATTTTACTCAAGTCAACCTTTCATCTTTTTTCGTTTCTTGCTTCAATGTGCAGTGAATTGCCTGCTCACTTCTTCTGTCTGATTCTTTCTGGATATCACGTCGCCTTTGTTCCTCGCTCTCTTTCATTCTCTGACAATTTTTGTGGTAGGGCGTGTGCGCGGTACCTTCGTGGCRGATGCCGCTGCTGCCAATCTTCACTGCGGACTGGCCAAAGAGGGATTTGGACTTGCCACCATTGAGTAAAATCCTGCCAGTGTAACTATTGCTCAAAACTGTCTGTACTGTTACTCTACCTCATGCCACTCCWGTGGTACAGATTAATTAAGTATCAAGAGTCAAATCAATGGTAATGAACCAAAAAATCTAAAAGTTAAAGGCTATGCATCCATTGAAGAAATCCATATCACCCACCGCGGCTACCTTTTATGCCAGAGTTTAAATTGTCAATTTTATGATTAGTCATTTTGGTCAAACCTTGTAATTGATATATGAGGGGTTCGAYAAGATTTTTTTTACCTGCTCGACATGAAAAGTTACCTGCCCAAAACAAAAAATGTTTGAAGTTTGATAAAATATAAGAAAAACGTACTGTATTTGTACTACAAAAATATTAATATGGTTACAGAGGTACAAAACATATGACATCCGATTTAGCAGATGCAAACATTGCAGACTGAGTYGCTAACAGTCAACTGTTTTATCAAAAACATATGCAAAAACTTTTTTAGACCTTTCCAGTGTTTCTTCTAGAGTATTGRCCTTGGGTGGGCTGCTTATAAAAACAGAATGATCAACAGCAACTGCTTTGTTTTAAATACAATTTACAGAACATGAAAGTCTGCAATTTGCATTCATTGAATCTTATATAGCCCACCTCATATCTAAAGATACTTTTAAGATATTTTGAACTGGAGTCTCCATACAACTTAATAATAAAACTGACATTATGCTAGTCAGAACATAATTAGAGATAGCTTAAATAGGTATTGTGCCTTTTCAAAATATATTAAGAGATGTCTATTTATGTATTTCTTTCATTCATAAAAACAAAACAATCTATGTACATTATTAAAAAACAAAGTAAGTCCTACCCTGAATGAAAAGGGTCCAGAGTGAAGAAAAAAACTCTTTCATATGTGCCTCATATTTTCAAAAATCAACTTCAGCAAACAAACAAGCTCAAGCTAGAAAGATCTCCAAAAAAACAAGTAAATAAAACAAACAAACAAACAAATAAATAAATAATACAAAATTTTATTATTTTATCCTAAATAACTAATGTGTCTAATCTAATCAGAAAACTATGTCAGATAACTGGAATGTGTGTGGTGAAGCCAAATAAATGTAATATCAGCCTGCCATACAGTGATCTTCTGTCTGTTGAACTGACCTGCTGCTGCTCTGCTGCGCTCTCAGAACAGAAGCCGGCAGCATTAGCAAGACGGATTTATGACTGAACAAACTTCCACATTTTTTTATCATCTTTGTGGGTAACAATACATAAAAAAAAATATTTTCTCAGACAATTTGGGTGTGAAAAAAAAACTACGGTTGTTAAAGCTTCACTCTGTGCGACGTGCAGCGAGAGGGAGGGAGGAAATGATCCCGCGACACGACAGCACGACGTAAGTTTTCTACAGCGGGAGGGGAATTTTTTTTGAGGATTTATTCTCTCTATACGTGTTTTAAAATGCTAATTTTTTTCATTTATTTTCAGAATATTTAGAATAAATGACCCTATAAAAAAAGAAGTGGTTTACCTGCCCGGTCAGGCAGGCATCGGGACACACCCACCTGCCCGAATAAGGGTTTTACCTGCCCCGGGCAGTTGGGCAATGGGTTTCGTCGAACCCTGGATATATGCAATATGACAACTTATTGTGCTAATTGTTAAATGCTAACCCTAGCCCCTAAACCACTTATACTGTGGCTACAATCTCAGCTCCCCATTCAGAAGTGTTTGTGTGTTGGGTGGGGGGTGGAGGGTCAGTTTTTGTAGGCAGGCTTAGTTCTGTTGACAGGTCGGGGTGATCTTCTTTGATAGTGGAAGGTGAATGCTGGGTTATAACCATTTTTGTGCTCGCTAAGGTTGATTATCTGTGGTGGCCATTTTGATTTGGGCGAACTACAAAATTGAATATATTGTAGATGAACACCGAATGACTACTTTATAAGAGTTTAATAAAACTATGACTATTGGTACAAAATATATTTTGATAAGAGAAAATATTGGCTCATGAAGTTAATACCAAAATTTTAGGTAAAACGTTTTGTGTCATGAATGATTCAGCGACTACCACACCAACTTTTCGCTCGGTGTCTTTAAAACTGACTGAGCTGTAGCTCTTTTTGTGTTTCTGAAGGCTAGTTAGCTGAGTTGGCCATTTTGAATCAAGTTAAGTCTCAGTGGCAGTTGTTTCTTAGTTTGTAACGTTGAATTCAATGCTAGATTTAGTCAATTTCTGTAGAAAGCTGACAAACTAACTAGTGATGACATTTAAATGGTTGAAGACTCGAGGTCTGCAGGGTGTTTTTAGCAAAAGGGAGGTTATCTTCTTTGCTTTTGCTAACAACCCATCAGGTTTAGGAGGTAGTCTTGAATTACAATAAACATTTATTGCAATAACGCTCCTGACTGTGACAACCCCTACAGAAGGGAGCAGCCAAAAGAAAAAATGAATTCAAACTAAAGACAAAATGATTTAAATGACTTCTGACTTTGGAGCTGCTTGACATTTATTTCATTCAATTTAGTTCATTTATAAATAATTAATTTTTAGCAAAAGGTTTCAGAGAATGACTCAGAAAAGCAAATGAGTCCAAATAATGTTCAATTCAATACAGTCCTATTCAATCTACACTCACCGGCCACTTTATTAGGTACACCTGTCCAACTGCTCGTTAACACTTAATTTCTAATCAGCCAATCACATGGCGGCAACTCAAAGCATTTAGGCATGTAGACATGGTCAAGACAATCTCCTGCAGTTCAAACCGAGCATCAGTATGGGGAAGAAAGGTGATTTGAGTGCCTTTGAACGTGGCATGGTTGTTGGTGCCAGAAGGGCTGGTCTGAGTATTTCAGAAACTGCTGTTCTACTGGGATTTTCATGCACAACCATCTCTAGGGTTTACAGAGAATGGTCCGAAAAAGAAAAAAACATCCAGTGAGCGGCAGTCCTGTGGGCGGAAATGCCTTGTTGATGCCAGAGGTCAGAGGAGAATGGGCAGACTGGTTCGAGCTGATAGAAAGGCAACAGTGACTCAAATAACCACCCGTTACAACCAAGGTAGGCAGAAGAGCATCTCTGAACGCACAGTACGTCGAACTTTGAGGCAGATGGGCTTCAGCAGCAGAAGACCACACCGGGTGCCACTCCTTTCAGCTAAGAACAGGAAACTGAGGCTACAGTTTGCACAAGCTCATCGAAATTGGACAAGAGAAAATTGGAAAAACGTTGCCTGGTCTGCTGAGTCTCGATTTCTGCTGCGACATTCGGATGGTAGGGTCAGAATTTGGCRTCAACAACATGAAAGCATGGATCCATCCTGCCTTGTATCAACGGTTCAGGCTGGTGGTGGTGGTGTCATGGTGTGGGGAATATTTTCTTGGCACTCTTTGGGCCCCTTGGTACCAATTGAGCATCGTTGCAACGCCACAGCCTACCTGAGTATTGTTGCTGACCATGTCCATCCCTTTATGACCACAATGTACCCAACATCTGATGGCTACTTTCAGCAGGATAATGCGCCATGTCATAAAGCTGGAATCATCTCAGACTGGTTTCTTGAACATGACAATGAGTTCACTGTACTCAAATGGCCTCCACAGTCACCAGATCTCAATCCAATAGAGCATCTTTGGGATGTGGTGGAACGGGAGATTCGCATCATGGATGTGCAGCCGACAAATCTGCGGCAACTGTGTGATGCCATCATGTCAATATGGACCAAAATCTCTGAGGAATGCTTCCAGCACCTTGTTGAATCTATGCCATGAAGAATTGAGGCAGTTCTGAAGGCAAAAGGGGGTCCAACCYGTTACTAGCGTGGTGTACCTAATAAAGTGTCCGGTGAGTGTAATTACTATAAAAACAATCAGATTTGGTATATTAGAAAAATGCCAGGATCTTACAAGACCAACAGACTTTGAGTCTTTATTTTGATGCAATCTCCCATTCATGGGGAAAAAAATAATTATTTACCAAAGTCATGGGAATTCATTTGTGAAATGATCCAACTTCAGAGCAGCCCACCAAGTCAAATATTCTGTATAAAGAACTTGCTACATATATAGCCTTTAACAAAAGAGTAAACCCCTACATTACCTCAAACTTTATTAGTAGCCGATGAAGGGATCCATTATGTTAATGGATTATTTACAACCACAATAAAACATGCTTATGTGACCATAGCAATATTGAAGAGCACAATAAATTCTGCCAATAGAAGCCAGTATACTGACCAGAGGAGCACTCTTAAGTCTTGCAGTACATTTTTTAAGAGTGAGTTTTTATCGATCGTCTTTATTTATTCTACCCATGTTTTTCGAGGTCTGTATGACTTTTTTTTTGTAGAGCTTCGAACTGATCATCAGAACAGTCTAAGCAACAACATGAGAACATCATGGCAACAATAAGAGAGTCCCAACATATCACTCTTTATGGAGGGAAAAAGAGTATGCGTGATTCATTTTAGGAAACATTATGCCAGTTTCAAGTACAAAAGGTTTTTTCTAACAGCACTATTTGACACTGCATGGAAATTTGAGACAGTTGCCATGGGAGACTGGCATCTGCTGCAGCGTGGTTGAAGGTCAATTCATTATCTGATGCTGTAATTTAAAAAAAAAGAGAAAGAAATGAAAAGAAACAAAGATGGGCAGACTTTGTTGAAAGTCAAATAGAAAATGCTACACATGGAGGAAAACCCAAGAGATGAATTATTATGAGAGACAATTTCAACCATTTTAGCTGTCATCTACAATAAGTGGGACACAGCTTAAACGGCTAATTAATAGGCTCACAGAATACTGTACGTGCTGGCACTATACATGTGTACTGAATGGTTTCTCCAAACACTGCAGTAAGCACATTAAAGAAAAATCTATCACTGAGCTCATGGATGCTCCACACTCTCCCCCCACCACCACCATTGACAGATGATAGTGGAGGGCTCTATATGCATTCATGGCCTCAGCTCTGCATGGTTTTCAATTAAAACTGTCAGGAACATGCACTCAGAGCTCCGATTGAGATAAAGGTGGGCTAACACATCAGTATGCACAGAGAAAAAGCCTAGATTGAAACCATATACCTGACTCAAGACTGCACATGATGCATTCATCCATATAAATATGTTACAAATGCAGACCCATACGTGCTATACATCACTGTGAGTATCACCCCCAACTTGGATAATTGTCACTGCTGTAACTCAAAAGACAACATATCCCCCCCAGCTTTAGAATTAGCATATTCATTATTTAACTGGGGAGCAGCTGGCTAATTGGCAAATGAAACGCTTTCAAATAATGTTCACACAAGATGCAGAATTTGATTAAACTGAATCTGGGGAAAATACCAACAAAGAAATGAATATAAATTTGAGGGGGGATGTAGACAACTTTTAGGTTAGGAACAGAGTGGCAGATTAGATCATCCACAATCATGTGGAGCTACAGACTGCATCGTGTTTGTGTGCAAAGACAGGAGTCAACACACAAGCATGGAAGTGTAATAATTTATCATCGAGCACTGAGAATAGTCACGGGAAAAAGAAAGATTATGGTTTTTAATACTCGGGTTTATGTTTCAGAACTTAAAAGCCCATCTGCTATTTATTTACCAGGCTCTAAAATTATTCAAATCAAGGTGCTGTGGATTATAGATAAACACAATGATGTCATACCAGAAGTCTGGTGGCCATGGACACCATATAAAAACTTTTAGCCATCCTATCTTTGCCAGCAAAATTTTAGCAAAGCAATTTCTATACGAAGAATGYTCATTTCATTTGCACTGTTCAAATAGGTAATTCTTTTGATGTAACTCTACATCAAGGCTATTCAACTAAATTGGCCACAGTTACTGCCGGTCAACAGCTGAGGGGCCGAACATCCTGCAGTTAGTTATTATGTAAATAAACCAAGTATTATAAAGATATGTTACCTTTGAATTAGTTTATTTTGCTGCATTTAATCATGGATACAACATACAAAACCCTATAAAAGTAGTGATAATTAAACAATATCAAAAACAAAAAGAACACATTATGCCTCCTATTTGACACAAATAATATTTTGACATCTCTGACTTGCCAAATTTTTAAACCAATTTTATTTTCACTTTCATCATTTTATCTTCAACTGCTTGTAGTTTTAACTGTCTTGAGTGTTTATAGAAATGGGTTTTACCAGCTTCTAGCCAAGGTTCTGACGTTTCTGCAGATACCAAACATGTCTATGTTTCACTAAAAGAACTTAAAGTAATTAAAGTAGAAAACAGGGGGTTTGGGCTCAAGAGATGAATGAACCAATTGGCGGGCTGAACTTTGGTCACTCGTGGGCTGGATGTGGCCCATGGACCACCAGTTGAATATCCCTGTTCTACATGGTAGTCATTGTTTGTGTCAGTAAATGAGAAGACCAAGAAATACMATTAGATCCTCAGCAAGTTGGCATGTAGGAAAGAAAAGTCAAATTTTCTGTGCCACCCTTGTGTGACCAGTGGTCGTAGTCTGGCTACCCCTATAAAAATTGTCTGGCTC
>NW_013952572.1:836370-838053 GCF_001266775.1 Austrofundulus limnaeus | reverse complement strand
ATTAGAGGTTGTCTCTTACAAAATAAGAGACAACTGATTTTACTTCTAATTTTACTGCCATGGAATTTAACATTTAAACTGCTAATTGAGGCATGTAGAGTCTAATATGTAGCTCATGGAGTTTCTATTTCTCTAAGCATTTTTGTRATTTGGGTGGCACAGTGTGTCAAAATAAGTTGAGATCAGTCCATGTCCTTGCTCTAATCATCTTAAAATGTGATTTTACATTACTGTAATGTTGAAACAAAGGGAAATTAACTGTGTCACATAAAAGAGGAACTAAAGTTTAAAAGACAAAACAAGTAAAGAAAAAGCTTTTCTTCCATACGTTCATGTTAAAAAGAATGATTTTCTTAAAATGTGTTCTGAGTAACTATTGTAAAAACAATTAGAGAAAAGTAGATTATAAGAGAATGCTTTGCTTTTGGTTTTACAAAGTTTAAACATTGATAAAKAGGTGAGAAGATGATTTTAACACATGAAGTGAATCTGTATCATGTTTTGCTTTRTTCTGTAACAACTTTGTATATTCTGTAACAGTTGAATGTAACTATGATTTAAAGTACAAYAATCTTAMGATAATGGTTATTAGGGAAATAWTTTTAGAAGGCTGCTAGTGTGATAAAAGTTGATTTTGATTCACTTCATCGGGTAAYRTGCATTCTAAACCAATAAGAGCTTCTTAAAGCAGCATGACACCAAAAAAACAGTCATTTTCCTGCCCAATTGAGTGTATAGAAGGGTGCACAAGTAAGAGGAAGAGAGAATATTTTGGAGGACATTCCCTGAAGACATCGGAAGAGAACACATGGCTCCCCCCTGGCCTCAAGCCAGGGGGTGGGGKACAAGACTGAAGAACTGAAGATTTCTAAAAGACCTGCAAGCTGAAGATTTGAGCATCAAATTCAAAACCTCTCATGGATCACAAAATTTCATCAAGTARTCGGATAAGTGGACATCATGAAGACCTTCTTGTGAATTAAATCTGGAACCACAAGACCAAAGACATTTCAGCTCGTAAGTTAAGAAAGATCCTATGTCCTCAATCCTCATCCAAATATTCTGTGCAGCTTGATTAGGGACAGATTTTTCTCATCGGTTGATGTGACTTAAATGTTTTCTAATTTTCTTCAGCCAATGAATGCTATGCACTGCTTTGCCAATATCCATTAAAAGAGCAACTAAAAGCCTCTACAAGTTGTGGACATTCAATTTTATTGTATTTCCCTGTGATGTGACTCTTACATGGTGTTAAAAAAGCAAATGTGCTGGTTCTAGAMGTCAAAGTGTTCTTATCAGTTGTCTATAGCCCAAAGAAATTAAAAACAACATCCTTGGGGTCTACCTCCAGACCACTAAATCCAATCCAGACGGAAACAAGCACAAACGTCTTTTTTTAATAGATAGATGTCTATTAAAAAACAAGTGCAAATGTCTAAAGAGGAGAAGATTGCAGTTAATGAGTGTTTGAGAGGTGATTCACCATAGGCTGCTCGATTGATCAACTTCCTGAATGAAAAAGGGCGTGGCTCTAAAAAGAAAATATGATCAGATCTGGACAAATTCTCCTAGCCACAGCTTAAAGGAGACATATCATGCTAAATGCACTTTATTTTGCATTTATAAACTATTTTTGTGCAATTATAGTGTCTAGGAGTGTAGAAAACGTGCCTGGTTAAGTTT
>NW_013952572.1:828719-836330 GCF_001266775.1 Austrofundulus limnaeus | reverse complement strand
TTTCCAGACTATGGGATCAATGAAATTTCATCTTATCTTATTTACCGTAAAAACAGTTTTTAGTCTGTAGATAACTGTGTTTTGCTACGAAACTACAAATATGGCCGAATGGGGTGGAGTTGAATGCTCAGGGACCTGGAGGGGGCGGGGTGTGAAATATCTCACTTGTATTTAAAGAGACCGCACCAAAACTGCTTGCTCTGAGGTGCAACTCAGAACAGGGGTAAAGCAAGGAGTCTGTGGAGCAACAAAAATGAGGAATTAAGACCAAAGCTTTGCAGTTTTATTTTAAATAGACCGTAAGTGAATGATTTAGACGTGGAAAAAGAAGGATTTAAAAGCATGAAATGATACCTTTAAACAATTCTTTCATCACTGTTTAGGTAACACCTTTGAGTTTGAAAGATTTTGAACCCTTGAAATGGAGAGCTGGCATCAGAGTCAAAAGAGTGGCACAGTTGGTAGAACTGTTACCTCTCAGCAGGAGAGTWGCATGTGCTCTCCTTACAAGCRTGGGTTTTCTCTGGGTATTCAAGCATCCTCCCACAGACCAAAAACATATGTTAGGTTAACTGGAAATTATAAATGCTTCCTAGGTGTGARTGATTGTTAGTCTCTATAGGCATTTTTGACAGTTCACTGTCAGCCCAGCCTTTTTGTACCCCAGCCCTGGTTGTTTGCTTTTAGCAGAGTGCCACCTTCAGGGCAGGGATCATCATATTTAAAAGTGTGAATCTTATTTCATTATATTTTCAAATGGACTTAGTTTTAATTATTAATAATTACACTGTAGGTCYTGAAATCTGAAACATTAGAACAGAAAGAGTTGGACTTTTTTTTCTGTGTGACTGTATTATGTTCACTAAAATGAGGAAAATACCTCTGCTGGGTTCTGGCACTAGTAGTCRAAATTTAATAGACTCCTAAAGCCAACTGAGACTGTCAGCTTTCTAAATCAGAGAGGAGGGGGGGTTAGGGATGGAGGTTTGCTCATAAAAATGCCCCCACGATTCTCGTCTCCGCTCATTCGAGTTAATGACACCCACTCTCGGGCCATATATCAGCGTCTGTTTGATCCTGGTTGAGGATATTAAACTTTGATGGCTTCCCCCACATTCGCAAGTTCCCAACGTCCGCTTTTGCAGAGGACAGTGCAGGGTTCATCCAATATGTGCACCCATCTGAAAGCCAAGCAGGAAATAAATGCAGACCCAGTGCCRTCCAAAGAAAAAAATCTTAGCATCCATTTTTGACCATTTTCCCTTTTTGTGGAGCTCATGATTTCCCACAACAAAAGGTGATGCGTGTTGGCAGGGCAGTGTCAAACGGAGACTGAGAGCTGAGTGGCGTGGCGGGTACGGCAGAGGAGCAGCATTGGACAGATTGGGTCAGTGTTGAGTTGGTCTCAGAAGAGATTGGTGGTAGCCATCATTAAACTTCAACCAGCAGCCTATTAAGGCTTTCCAACTCTAGCCACAGCTGTTGTGCTGTCGATATAATCACTGCTAGCAGCAAACTTCGCAGATTCTGACTACTGTTGAGTCACCTTGTRAAGAGCTCATATGCAGCTGTGAAACTGACAGCACACCTAAGGGTTTTGTTTATCGCATTTTGACCCAGAAGTTACTTGCCTAGTTCAAAACTCTTTAAAAATACGAGAAGAAAACAAAAATGTTTTCCACTTCTTTCTCAAGAGAACCCCATGTAGGTAAAATAAACTTATAATACATGACAGTTTTAGACCCCTTTAGGATTGCAAATTAATTCATATGGAAATTAAAATCAAGGCTAACCCAGTGATAGCCAACTCTTGTACTCAGCTGCATAATTTTTTAAAGTACAACGCAGGAAAATATGTTTTGACCAGCCTCATTTCTCAAAAGCTTCAGCTTCAGATCCAGACTTTCTTGTAATCTTTAAACTGCCTGTGATGTCAAATTTCCATGATAAATATGAATGTATTATCAGAAACATCATTAACATTTTGCAAAAAAAAAATCACACTGCTGAATTGAACAGTTGTTGAGATATCCACATGTGCAATAACAGGAAGTGATGACAAAGGAGAACACCTGCTTAAATACAGTACATAGAGCATAGCTAAAATGGCAAATAAGAGATTGTTTCTTTACAATATTTTGAGTCACTAGCAGAGAGTCAGAGTTTACATAATAAAAAACAGAGCTTAACTTTTCCTTTCTTTTACGGGTTCCCCTTAATTAAGTAAAATCAGGGTCAAACTGAGTTGCCCCTATAACTCTAGGAGCAATGTATTTAATGGTCAGTACCTGGAGTGATGTATTTCTCCTAATATTCTGCCCTAAAYTGAAAGCAGTATTTATTTGTCTTCTTCTATGTGCTGCTCATTGCATCACCTGCCTCCAGCTCAACCTACTACCAGCATGTGCCTCTCACATGCCAACCCATTCCATCTTCCTCTTARTTTCTGGTCAAAAGTATTGTGTTTCCACCAGCACCTTGCTGACGACTGTTACTGGAGGCAGTCCTTCTTAGCCTCGTCCCTGACTGAGCCGGTATCCTATTATCGGTGATCCACATATTGAATTTGGCAAAGGGTAAATGCAGGACACCCTTCCTGATCCAAACGTCAGGCCTGCCGCTGAGAGTGGGTGTGAATGGTGGTTGGTGGCCCCTTCCTGTGGCTGTGTTAGATCGAGTATGTTTAAAGCAAGAAAAACAGTACATTCCTACCAGTAACCTAGAGCATGTGTCAAACTCAAGGCCTGCAGACCAAATGTAGCCAGCCATGAAATTTTATGTCGCCTGTGAGCACTTCAAAGATGTATTAATGTATTAAAATAAGCATATGCTGCTTTAAAGCCAGTATTAACCATAAACTACATCTCCCATAATGTACGTTGATTATTTTACCTCCAAAATGACAACATCCCACTACTATGTGGAGTTTCACAGGGTTCAAAAGTGGCCAGTAGCAAGCRAAATTCACTGTCAATTTTCCATTGAGTTGCAAATTTACTGAACACTTTTACTGTGGCCCAGCTGTACTGGTAAATGGAAATTTCATGCTTACAAGTTGTAAATTTAAACTGGAATGCACTCTCTAGTGGGAGATCCCTGTTGGAAAGTGGAAGAAACTTTGACTCGGAGTTGTAGATGGCAGCTACTCACCATAACTCAACACTAGCTGCGTTTCCATTGACCATGAAAATGTGCAAATTAGAATTTCGAAAATAAATTTGCTCAATGGAAACACGTCAATTTCGAAAAAACTTAAGTTTTTCGACATAATGGTTTTGCGCTAGGATGAGGTGGCTTTTTGACCATATTGAAATTGGTATGTTTCACAAAACTGCAATGGAAACACTTTTTTCGCATCACAGGAGTCAAGTGATCAACAACCGGCTGTTTCTACTGGCGAAAAGACGACGAAAAAAAGACAACAGGAAGTAGAAGTAGAAGTAAAATTACCGAAGTTGCAAAATAAAGTAGTAAAATCACCAACTACAATTTCCCAAAAACGCTCCATATGTAGCCACTCCTGTGTATCAGGGGCTCGTCGCTCGAAAGCTTCGATAAGACGCCAACGTCTCCTCTGATAATGAACGCTAGTGTCATGATAGCAATATGCATGATTGTTTACATCCATTGCCGCCATGTTTGTAATGACTTATTGTGAGAACAAACGTATTCACGCATGACTTTAATAGCATTTCTTACCTAATGGAAACACCAGAACTGTGAAGCTGTGTTTTTTCGACATTAACAGAATATCGACAAAGTTTTGCACACATTTGCAATGGAAACACAGCTACTGAGTAAAACTTTTTGAACTTTTAATAGTATTTATGAGGACATGTTATTGTTTGTTAGTGGTGCTCAGCCGTAGCAATGAGACGAGGAATGTGACATTTCTTGTTTGGTCAAAGTTAAAMATAAAATGTCAACGTTAATCACAACTGGTGCTTAGAGGGCCACCACAATGCTCATGTGGCTCTCAGTGAAAAGGGGTTTGATAACCATGGTCTAGGGTTTTGCATATCAATGTCTTCTCCAAAAGCACTTATCGTCAAATACTCTAATAGAGTGGTTCCCCAACCTTTTTAGACTTGTGTACCCTCTGAACCATTTTGTCACACCACTAGTACCCCCTCAGTCAAACATAATGACAAGTCTCCAAAACTATAATGTATAACATGAAAATTATTTATTTAACACCCTAGAACATTTAATTCTCAGGCATTTTATTCTTTTCAACTCAAATTAAACATAAAGATAAATAGGATGCCTTGAAAGTGAATACATAATTAAATAAATAAACCAGGTAGTGGCAGGTGCAGGAAGCAGCAGCATCCAGAATACATCAGAAGCTTGCCCAAATGAGCTAATTCCGTGAGCTCCAGTATTTTATACAGGATTCCATTTTGTGTCAGTTTCGTGATTCCATCAGCATTCTCTGCATTGCAGAAATCATAGGGCCTTACATTTCTCAGTCCTATTTTTATTTTATTTTTTTACACACCTGGGAAATTTTTCCAYGTACCCCTTGTAATATGCTCRCGTACCCCAAGGGGTACACATACTTCTGGTTGGGAATCACTGCTTTAACAGAGAAATTTGTTTTCTCATTTAGCATTTTTTATTCATTTTTCTATTCCTACTTGTGATTCTTCAGTTAGTTTGATCGTGGCAAGCTTGTGTGTCAAAATGTGACTTCTACACAACTTTTGGCAAAAAGCACTTGGTAACATTTGGAGATGGAGGCCCTGCCAGGCTTACAGACGATGAAAATGTGCTCCTACCGGTCTCCCCCGTGGCTCTACTTGCTTTTTYCCCCTCCCTACTGTTGGTGTTGATAATAGTGTTTGCTGGTGGACCACATGGGTAGGTGGGGCTGGAGAGGAATGAAGGGGAATAAAACAGGCCTCCACAGCTGTGCTGGCAACAATGAGCATCCTGGGTGGCTCTGACGCAGCGCAACAATACGTGGGGGGAAAGAGTGGTAACGAGTTGAGGAAATGCATTTGCTTTATTATTATTATTTTCATTAGCAGCGGAAATGAKCTGCACCATCAGGACCTGCAGAGGGAAGCTATAATCTACAGGCTTTGTTGAATAACATATGTATTACTGGAGAAGCACAAGTATTTGCATGCACCTCTGTGTTTCTGTGGAAGAAACAAATAAAAGAAAAGAATGGTGTCTGGTGTGTTTTTTWAAGACCACAACTATTTGTGAAAATGTTGCTTTCAGCAGCCACTTGCTGTCAGCAACACATTTTATTGGCTATTGTTTACGCCAAAAAAAGAAGCTAAAATAGCTTCTTTGCAAACACAATACGATAAGATTCCAGTTCTCCAGCCGTCCCTTGTCTCACCTCTCTGTGTTAATTAGACGCCGTTTCTCCAGTGCTATCATTGGTGCAGCCTGTTTAATTATTCATACTGAGCCCATTCTTTCAACCACTGTTGTTTGGAGTCGATTATTTTCCGTAGCTTTGTTTTTTTTTATAGGTTTTCTATAAGAAAACATCATTTCTCTCAGCCACATCAAGGTGTATTTGAGATGTTTGGATGTTTTGGAGCACACCACTGTCCTGTTTCTCTTTGACTGGCCGCTGAAAGGTGAAACYTATAAAAACACTGCCGTTTCAACTCATTGTGGGGCATATTAACAAGCTGTGGGAACAGGTATTGGCTCTGTAAATACTTTAATAAGTTGTTTTGGCACCAAAGGAGCTACAGGCCGTGTGGTTCTGAAGGATGTTATGGCATGCATACAAGTGATGAATAAATAACACAGCCTATCACAGGGGAGAGGCCCAGATTTGAATCCTTTTATGCGTGCTTCCTCTTTGCATGATCATCTTTCTCCAAAAGAACATTCCAGCACCTCTTCATCTCGCTCCTCTTTCCCTTCTCATCCTTCTTTTCCACCCCCAACACCTCTTTTAGATTTCCCTTTGTTTCCATAGAAACTAGGTCTTGTCCCATGCATTCTTCTCATGTGGCGGCTTCCTTCCCCGCTGGATAAGCTTCTGGAGGAGTTTTTTTTCTTTTCTTTTTTTCTTTTAAACAAGCAGCAGCTGCACCAACCTGCAGCTTATAATATCTCACAGAGATAGATCTACAGATATAAGCTTTTTACATGTCGCAGCTAAGYTCACTATAAACGGTTCATTTGCAAAGAAAAAATAGATGTGATGTAACTGTTAAAAATTAATTAAGTGGGCTTGCGTCCTATATTCCCRATTATTAGTCAGCTGATACAGTTGCAGTAAGCTGTTCATTTGTTCTGCGTTCTATTAAGAGACTTACGGAAACTRGGATGACCACTGAAAATCAAAACCACCACTTACCTTCAAACTGTGTGGGGAAATTAAATACTCTATATATGATACTCATTAGGCTGAAGCAAGAAATCAATGCAAGAAATGCAGGATGTTGATGTAAAAGCTTTTTTTTTWATAAAAAAGCTAAACACAATCAGAAGTTGAAATTCTGAAAAAAAAAMCAMGTTTCTGGTTAATACTGAATCTAATAATCCTTTGATTTCATGCTTTTATTTGACTTGTTTCATGCAGTGCAGGCCTCAGCTTTGAGCAGCGCTGTAGCTCAGAGAGGATCTGAGCTCATGCATGTGAAAGCTCTGATTAACTAACAAATTCCTATTTACAATGATGGCGTCATGGCCTTTATCCAAAAAGGCCAACGCTGCCAAGGGAAGTTAATGGATGGGGTAGAAGATGTGTTTTCAGGGCAAAATTGATTCAGGAATCTAGTTTGTGAAACAAGATGCGAATCGGTGCTTCGGTGGAAATTTTTTTTGTATGTGGTTAAAATAATCGATAGCCTAAATGAGGGCAGAGCGACCCTGTGCTCCTGTGCTACACAAAGACCCTGACCTTCTGAGCTCAGGAAAAAACAAACAAAAACAAACAAAAAAAATCACAATTTAGGTCTAAAGATCACTACAAAAGCCAAGTAAAAACAATTCTAACATATCCAGAGAGGCCTTTAAGCTGGTTTGGACCTTCTCATCTCTAACCTGGCCATGTATTAATACAACAGTTATGGCCTTTTTGCATTGCATGGCCCAGCCTGGCCCGAATAGAACCACAGGTCTCTGGGTTCCTGAAATTGAGCCAAGATGACTAATGCAAACACACAGAACCCGGATTTGAACCCAAAACGAGCCTGGCCTTACAGTGTAAAATGTCATATGGGGCCACTTACACATCACAGATTTCCTGTAAAACCATGTTTTCTACTGTGGTCTGAACAGGTTTTATGCTGGTTTGGTTTCAGGGAGAATGAGACCTTTTATGTATACAAAGGTTTCTGAGTCCTGGTCTCAGAGTGGAGGATTTTCGGGGAAACTGCCCTGCAGAGGTGAGATACCCCGCTGTTGTTATATCACAAATACGCACTATAGGAAGCTGCAGCCAAAAGTTTTTTTCTCTTAGACAGACAGACAGACAGACAGACAGACAGACAGACAGATAGACAGATAGATAGATAGATAGATAGATAGATAGATAGATAGATAGATAGATAGATAGACAGACAGACAGACAGATAGATAGATAGATAGATAGATAGATAGATAGATAGATAGATAGATAGATAGATA
>NW_013952572.1:821164-825373 GCF_001266775.1 Austrofundulus limnaeus | reverse complement strand
GTGACAGAGTGAACAAATATGCTAAAAATATACTTTTTAGAAAAGTTACATACTGCACCTTTAACACTAACGTTTCCAGAGACCATTTTTGTGTAATCACTTCCTTATTTAGAGATTTTTAAAGTATTTTTTGACACACAAAAAATAATAATGTAGATGAGAAGCAGAAATTTTACCAAAGATTCTGCAATACTCATGTGACCCTACTATGTAGCAATTACATCCTTATTAAGGACAAAAAAACAAACAAAAACATTATAAACTGGATAAAGTTCCGACCCAAAATTTAGGTTGTTGTTTCTTTGATACAGTTTAAAAATTYCTCTAAACATTTAGGGTTATTGATGACAGAATCAGGACAAAGTTAAGAAGAAAAAAAATGTGTTACTTAAACTGTAAATGGAACAATCCAGTAAATAAACTGTTAATACTGTAAACCAGTAGATATTGGTAAACCTTGAGTACTTGAAAACAGTAAATAAGTAAACAATAAAAAAAACAAAACAGCACAAAACGGAGATTTTTATTAAATTAGTTTTTAAATATCTGTGTTAATCTGAGCAGGGCCTTGGTTCAAACTGAAAAGTCTATACACAATAACTATCTTCTCCAAAGACAGGAAGAAAAGGTGTTTTGAGTGATTTCTCTTCCAATATTGGATGCCATTTTTGTGTCCTTGAGGTCCCACCATAAATTATTTAGCAGCAAATCTCCTGAGACAGTATTACTGGATAACCATAATCCATGTTGTTTCTCTTCTTCTGTTCATGGTTTGACACAGTTGTTTTCATCTGTTCAGTCTTTAGCACAACAGTTAATTAGAAGAGGTAAATACTATGAGCACAGTCAGTTCAGCCACAACAATCTGGGCTGCTTGTGTTGACTGACWGAGGGACCTGGTGGAGCCTATCTTTTAAAAAGATGAGAAAATTGAAGTCCCAGTTTTATTATTATTATCATTTTAGTATACAGCAGAGTGAGCGTGGAAGTGTAAATTATGCTTTACACTAGCTGCGTTTCCATTGTAAATGTGCGCAAAACTTGGTCGATATTCTGTTAATGTTGAAAACAGTTTCGCAATTGCAGTGTTTCCATTAGGTAAGAAATGCTCTTAAAATCATGAGTGAWTACGTTTGTTCTCGCGATAAGTCATTACAAACCTGGCGCCAATGAATGCAAACACTTACATGAGGATATATTCATATTGCTACCACAACATCAACACTCATCATCAGCCATCACAGGAGATGTTATTGAAGCTTTCGAGCCACAAGCCTCTTATACTTGGGAGCAGCTACGTATGCAGGATTTTAGGAAAATTGTAATCGGTGATTTTACTACTTTCTTTTAGTACTTTGGTGATTTTACTTCTTCTACTTCCTGTTGTCTTCATGTTCATCATATTTTTCGCCAGTAGAAACATACGGTTGTTGATCACATGACTACCGTGTTGCGAAAAAAAAGTGTTTCCATTGCAGTTTTGCGAAATACACCAATTTCTATACGGCCGAAAAACCACCTTATCCCAGCACAAAACCATTTTGTTGAAAAGCATTTTTTTTTTCTAAATTGACATGTTCCATTAAGCAAATGTATTTTCAAAATTCTAATTTGCGCATTTTCATGGTCAATGGAAACGCAGGTACTGAAGTTATTTCACAATGAAAGATGCATAAAGGTTTCTTGGAATTTAGCAAAAAGTACAAACTGCATGGCCTAAATATTTCTGTAAAGGGAATATCTGCCAAATTTAGCAAATTCATACATACACCCTAAAGCAATATATATATAATGAATGTATTGGGGGCCAAACTGAAGTCACACACAGGTCAGACGTGGCCCACAGACCACCAGTTAAATAGTTCTGCTCAAAAGTGTTGTTTCCTTTTTGTCACTGCAAAACAATTTTGTTAGGGCTGTCCCAGAACAAGTTTCTTTCGCTGATCGAGTCCAAGTATTAGAACCTCCGATTATACTTGACAATACAGAGTAGAGTGAATGAGTTAGTAATCATGCATTCTGCAATGACTTTAGAAACATCCTTTTTAATAAGAACACAGCCAACAGTGTGCTATCTTGATATCAGCTATGTATATCTTAAAATATCTTTGAACYACAGACTTGTTTGTTTTTTTGGCCTTGGTTCCTTCTGAACTGGAAGAGACAATAAAGTCTTCAAGTACAAAAGTGGTCTTGGTCTGAAGTACTGGGGTGTTTTTATGAATCCAAGCGTTTTAGGCTGGAATTGGGCCCAATACCTGTACCCCACTAACTTCTGTAGACTAAAACTGCTGAAAGTTTTTCTAATCAAACTAACAGAAAGACAATGATCATCTTTCTAAGCAGACATATCAAAGTTTGACAATGTTCTGCAAAAACATTGTGTTTTTAACTGGCTCCACTTTTAAGAGGAAGAGGGGACACTATTCATTTGTTGCACAAAAAAGTGCTACCCATCTTCGTTCTCATGTTTGCACATTTTACAAATGAGTTAAAAATGTTACATGTAGTAGTTTAGTTTTGCTGAAAGAGCAAAAGCAAATCAGGGCCAGTTTAATGAAGTAAACTTGAGGTGTTTACTTCTTCAGAGCCATTTGGCAAACCTATTGCAATTAAGTTTACAGGCTGATTGTTGTGGATTATTTGCGTGGCCAACACTTGTCAAAATAGAACATGTATGCCTGTTGGCAGCGCACAGTGGGGATTTAACCAGGTTATTAAAGCTTTCAGCCATTTAAATTCAGCACGTGCTAAATGGATAATAACCGCTGAGATGGATTTCCATTTTRTCCTAATTCACTGGCTCATTCCAACGTACTCCATTTCTCCAACGGTTCTCATTCCACAACATCCATCTGCATCAATCCTCTCTCTTTCATTATCTGTTAGTTTAATTTCATCTCACACTCAGCGCACCGACGGAAATAGAAGAAGGCTTTTCAGTCCGACAGCAATAAATATTTGCCACAAAAATGGAGAGCAATGGGAAAACATTCSCGTAATTAACAGTGATTGCAAAATTAATTACTGCCTGCATAACCTGAATGATCTGACTTGCTCACATGAATGCAAAAACAGCACAGTTCTGTTGCTGCTAAAACCACAAAACACAAGCTGCAAACTTTATTCTGGAGTGGTGCTATTAGTTGGGCTCTCAAAAACACTCCATGATCAAGATTAGAATAAAAATAAACGTGTTGCAAACTAACACGCTGAACTCTTAGACCTTGAGGAGCTCATAACCAGTAAAGAATGTGTTGACAGAGAAGGTCAAACCTTGAAAACACCGTTCAGCACAATCTTGCTCACTCAGAGTAATGTGAATGGATCAGCTATAAACACCTCAAATTTTAGCCCAAGGGTGTCCAGCCTTGATCCTCAAGGACCATTTTTCTGCATGYTTTACTGGTTTCCCTCCTGCAGCACACCTGATTCAGTATTTGTCACCCATTCATTTAAATGATGTGTGTTGGAACTGAGAAACTTCTAAAACATGCAAGAGTATGGCCTATGAGAACCAGGATCAGACACCCTTGGTTTAATTCAAAATTAAATGAAGTGGAGCCATTTTGATGTTTTCAAAGGTTAGCTGGCTGTGGCAGCCATCTTAAAATGGGCTGACTCTGAAAGTTTATCAGTTGCAGATGTACATCCATTCTTTTCCCTAAAAGTTTCAGTTAAATTTGTCCATTGGTTCATTAACATATTTTCAACAACCACAGGTTTTGCCTTTCAACATGGTTGTTTAACAAATGCATCAGTTAGGTTTAAATAACTTCTTGTCAGCTAAAACATAAAACAGCAATATTTTGTCCAATGAGAAGCTTACCTAACTGGTCAGTTAAATCAGGTGTTTTCAAACATTTTTTATTTTTTTTGGCGTGACAGTATATTTTACAGACTGTTGACTTCAAATAGTTGCCATTAAAATTTTGACAAAGGTCATACACCAGGGGTRTCCAAACATTTTGTCACATGGGCCAAAATCATAAAGTAAGAAGGACTTGAGGGCCAAAAAATATTTTTCCTTTTCCTGCTCAACAATAAACAGAGCATTGAATACTTTAATTAACCAAATAAAGTGGTCAGATTTATTGCTAGAAATGTATGCATAAATTAATCTAGATCTAGAACTTTAAACATGTTTTGCAGGTTTCCCTTATTGAAAGAAATTTTGCAATTTTCTAGGCTTCAGTTGGGGGGGGGGGG
>NW_013952572.1:812236-818047 GCF_001266775.1 Austrofundulus limnaeus | reverse complement strand
GTATCGGCGAGTACCCAAACTCAAGTACTCGTATTTGTACTCAGTCTTGAAAAAACTGGTATCGGGACACCCCTACTAATCAATAAAATCAGGATTTAGGTCAATTTTCGTTGAAAATGCTTGCTGTATTCAGATGAATTTAATTAATTAATTAAAAGCAGATTTGAGGGCAGAAAAATCAGCTTTTGGGTAGAAGTCACTAGATAGATGTGGAAAAAGCTACAAGTCTGTTTATTAAAGGACAAATAATTGGTATTGTTGCCAATATTTTTTAATATAAGATTTTACTTTGTGATAATTTTGCCCTAGCAATAAATAGAAAGTCTCCATCTACATCAAACACCTGTGCTGGGGGGACAAATTTGTAAAAAAAAAATAGTATAATTCTTGAACTGAAGTCGTAGAGCAAAGTCCAACTGAACAGTTTTTACACTTTAGGAAAATTTGGTTTATGAGATAATTCACAGACAAATACACAAGCACACAGTCATGTGTATACTATATTGCCTGCCTTTCAAAAGTGGGTAATAAAAAGAATAAATAAATAAAGAGTGCACCTAACGCATTAGCTGATTTTTGAGTTAAAGGAGGTCAAACATCCATTTGCCAGCCAAAGAATAAGAAACAACCACATGTAAAGTCACTTAAGCTAAACCAACAGTCCAAGTCCAACCAATGATTAAACGTTTCTAAGCCTCTGGCATTGTTTTGTTTGCACAACATAGTTTACAATCCTCCTAATAGCTCATTCAATCAGTCATTTTACGACTCGCTGGGGTAAATGAACGACCTCAATTCACTAAAAGATGGAATGAATTGTCCAAGCATAGTAAATCTCCAATCAGACAAACACACTACAAGCAACACTGTGGAAAAGGAGTAGCACAGCGCCAGTGTTAATGTGGTTCAAAAGAAAAAGAGGTAAGAAAGGTAAGAAAATGCAAATGAAACTGAAGGGTCATGATTATCTTTGCTTAGTCAAGGCCACAGTTTCTGAGAGATACCTGCTAGGAGTCAGAAATTCGACAAATGCTATGAAAATATATGTAAAGATACTGTCGGTTAGCAGGGAGATAACAAGGAAAATATAAAGTATGATAGTTCTTACACTGAGATGGAGAGATCCAGCATGCAAGGCTGTCTGAATATAAGAACTTATATTATGATTGTTCATATAAATCTTCCAGCTGTCAGTTCTCGAGTCCTTTCTTATCAGATATCACAAAGAAGAAGAAAGAGTTTTTATCCAAGTCTGTGTGCATTCATAGACTGTACTGCTACAAAAATATCTCATGAACTACTGAACAGTTTATTGAAACTCATAGAAAGTGCTAATTGTGTTGACATCTAGACCTAATAAATGTTTGGCGACAACTCAATTCAAGATAGCCACTGCAGCTAATCAGCTTTAGCTTTGACAATAAAAATGGCATGACCTTGGTGAATTTTAGACAGTGAGGTAAAATTTGGTGCGGTAGTCAGGAGTCTAGGATTTTAAAAGAGGGCATCTACACCAAACCCCTCCCATTGCCGAGAGTTCCACGCAGGGAGATTTTAGCAACACCACACAAAAGCTACTAAAGCTGTAAAATTGCGACCCACCTACTCTATCCAAGTCCATAAAATTTTTGTGCATCTTACCCTGGCTTCGCAAACTTGGGATCCATAGTCAGTGGATGCTGGCTGCTGGATCTGAACAAAGTTTTGCCTAGACCCAAGACCTGCCCCCACCCCAGTTCTGTAATAGGCCTATCTAGTGTGGTTGAGAGTGAAAGCTGTGCTTCATCCAGAGAGATGCTTGTTGAAGCTTGGAGAACAAAAAGATCTCCACAGCACCCTGAGGGTGTAGTTACATGGAAAAGAGGAGTCGCAAATCAGAAGAAGGCATCGAAACAATGCCTAGCACTACTAACTAAAAGCCCGGTGGTAGCTGACAGCCATGCTACCAATACCCAAAACTGCATGAGACTGTGCACATTGTTCTTTTCAAGGTTTGACCAAAATGTTTACAACTTGGTCAGTTCCTAACACAAGATGACCTTAGTCTAAAAAACATGAATAGCATTGGGATACACGCATTCCTTTAAGGAATGATAGGACTTCAACTTAATTATGAAAGAAACACCCCCAACAAAGCCAGATGTGTGTCGGTAGCTTCTCCCTGTAAGAAAACAGTAACAGTTATTTCTAGAACACATGGTAATATCGACCCTTACTGCCAATCTACATCACCTGAAGGCATCCTTGCCCCTAAAAACACCAGCATCATCATTACTGATATGCTTTACTTTGCATGCATACATACATACATGCAGTGCATCCACACATCTTCCATGTCAAATTCCTCCCTAATGATTCCCCCAAGCTGGTCTCTGCAGCAACTCGATCTGTTCCGCCTGAAAACGCTGACCTCCATCACCCCCAGCGACCCCCGCCACCGCTGCGCCCCATCTTATTACGGCCAGCTGTTTTCTCTGCAGAGTCCTAGGCTCCTTCATTACGGGCCTCGCTGTGCTCGCTGGCAAGCCCCCCCTCAGGGCTCGTTATCAATAGCAGCGCGCCGAGCAGCGCAGCGCAGCCGATTGGAAGGACACGCTGCCGAGGCTCGGTGGACATGCGGGGGCAGGCAGGGGGAATTCATTAGAGCCCAGTGGCACCACTAAATCTGATGCAGCTACTGCGACTTATGCCTTAGTCTGATAGAAACAATTTATTGGAAGGGAGTCGTTTTTTCTTCTTCTCCCCAATCGCCTGTGATGTGGAGATGAGAGGGGCTGTAAACACTGGGCTCTACTTGCGACTCGTGAAGATAACAGAGGCAGAAGGTTATCTGCGTCGCTATGGGAATGATGTACGCACGGTGAATGTGGGAGAGTGGCATATTATTGCATCTTGTTCCTTCTCTCCCTGATGGCCTCACATCTCTCATCTTTACTCATCTGATCTGTTGTTGAAATAAAGATCTGTGGTAAACACTGAGAAGGGGTGTGTGACGGYGGATGTCTAAGGTGATCTCAAAACCCAAATCACCTGTTTATCTGTCCCTCTTTATTCCAGATCCAGACAGAACTAAAAGCAGAGGCAGCACCTCGTGGTGGGAGTACATAAATCAGTAGCCTAAGTAGAGTATGCCAACTTTAAATCCTCGAACATGTTCAGAGAGAGACTGCACTTGTGCCAATAAAGGAATGGTTCACACTTTTGAAGTAGAAAATTCCCTCGCCTAGAAATATTTCTATGCCCTACCTAGTAGTTCCTCCTAATAAACAATGTAAATTGCTTATTTACTGTCCATAAATTACACAAATTTCCCACCATTTTGCATGTATRCAGACATACAGGGCAATCTTATGGATYTTTTCAACATGCTTGCTTCAAATGAAGTCTCAGAGCTGGCCGCCTGTAAGGAAATGAGTTAGACAACTCCTTGTCCTTGGACCCACCACATGTGAGATACACACAAGTGGCATCATGTAGCTATGTAGGTGCCCAGGGAGCAGTTGGGAATTAGGTGCCTTGCTCAAAAACACGACAACATGTGGGCATGGTGGGGAATCCAACATGTGATTTTCTGTTTCCTAGTTGGCTGCCCCACCACCACTCCACAGCTGCCCTGATTCACRTGTGTCTGCTACCAAAATATCTCATGAATTATTAGCTGGAGTCGAATCAAACTTACAGGATGTACAGCTACTGGAGTCAATACAAGATGACCGCCACATTTAAATAAGAGTAGCAGCCACAAAAATGATTGTAACTATGTCACTTCTAAAAGTATTAAGTGAAAACCTTATGTGGTAGAAGCTGAAAAGCATCCATAGCATGCAATCTGATTCTAACACTCTAAAATGGTAAATGGTACTGAACTTATAGAGCACTTTTCAAGTCACTCCGGACCCCAAAGCACTTTACACTAACAGATATTCACCCATTTACACTCACATTCACATTCACATTCGCCACAGCCACTCTACATGATGTTATTTTCACAGTTTGACTAAGGCTGGTACAACCAGATCATTTCTCTAAATAAGGATCAGAGCTTAAGACTCTGATGACAGGTGAAATGCATTCTTTCAAGGAATACTAAACCTACATACAATGATATTAAATCTATGGTTTTTGAGAAAATGTCCTTACATMTTTTTGATTTTAACACCCAAAGCACAGCATATAAACTTAAAGACCCTCATTGAGCATCTTGAGTGGCCCTTTTAATCAGTGCTGATTGCTTACAGGTCCTTCTCCACTTGCYCATGTCATTGCTGTTTGATTTTGATGGAATTTGTGTCACTTTTAAACTTTGCACTGGACTCCTGGTTGTGTTTACTGCTGTGAATGGGTGACTAAAACAGTGCTCTGGCCTGGTGACAAAGGAAATGATGTCCCTGTTTAGGAGTGTTTTGCTCTGTGACAGCAGTCCCCGCTGGCAACGTAGCTTCTGTACTGGCTGGATTTCACTGCGTGTCAAGGCCAGCCTCAGCTGAGAGCAACTGTAAGGTAGATAATGGAGGAGAATAAAGAGCTATCGCTGGGGAAAAAAAGGCAGGCAGTGAGAAAAGCATAACTAGAMAATATGGTGGCCTTTACAAGGTTATGATGAGTGCATATATTCAGAYTCCTCACTTGAATTTGTGTCATTAGATAGGCTTTCCATACAAAATCTGCTGCATCGATCTGCCCTGCCTGACTAGAGTAAATGTACTATTCACAATCTATCCCCCTGCTTCTAATTTCCATTTGAGCAATTGGCCGGTTTTAGCTGGAGCATCGCCCAGAGGCTGAAGTCCATGGGGAGTGACTTTATTGTCTACTTTCTTTATTTATTCCTCACTGGGCCAGAAAAAAATGGAGGCCCTTTGCCAGCCTCYACCAGCAGAGGAAGGATGGACACTGCAGAAGAGGGCCAAAGGAGTCGCCTGCAACAGTGACAAGAAATAGATTGGGTCTCATGGAGGCTGGTGGAAGTTGTGGCTGTTTTCAGAAGGACCTTGATGACCTTATCTACTTCACTTGTGACTTTTTAATTTACTCCAGCGTTAAAGTTCAAGAAGCATGAAGCCAACAGTACAGTGTACAAATTCTCTAGGAGTGCTACAGTGTTGTCACAACAATTTTGAATTCTAATCTTGGTTGAAGCTAAAATGTACCACAATGACCTGGTTTGTTATTTCACAGAATCCTGTTTTGATAGAGACAAATAAGTTATATAAAAAGTTGTTTCATGTGTTTACACAAAGTACTTAGTTATTCAACATAATGTACAGTTTTAATCAACCATTTTCAGTTTTTGAATTGATTCCATCTAAGGGGTGCAAAACATAAGGATAATTTTAGAAAAGATACATGTCTGCAGATGGAAGTTTGATATAATAGCCCTTCCAAAGTGATATCTTAGTCACAGTTATCAGTTCATGAAGTTTCAAACCCTTTAAGGTGACTTTTTTTTCTTCTTACTGGTGTATATCTGGTCCCTGGATACCGCAGGGCTAAAATAAAGTATTTATTTTAAGCAACAAGCTCACTTGTCTGTGTTGGTCAGAGACCAAAGACTTAACCCAAATGAAAGCCCATAGGGTCTCCTTTAAATTAATACCAAACACTATATTATTTTTCAGTGATCAATAATTGTACCATGAGTTTAAATTAGATATACACTACTGTCAAGCAAAATTTATCTTAAGGGGTCTTTAACTTATTGTTGAGCTGATAACTATGTTATGTAATTTCTCTTTGGGATTAATAAAGTATCTATCTATCTATCTATCTATCTATCTATCTATCTATCTATCTATCTATCTATCTATCTAT
>NW_013952572.1:803810-810378 GCF_001266775.1 Austrofundulus limnaeus | reverse complement strand
CTATCTATCTATCTATCTATCTATCTATCTATCTATCTATCTATCTATCTATCTATCTATCTATCTATCTATCTATCTATCTATCTATCACAAGGCTACCATTTTGGAATGGATATCATACCAAAATATCATCTACAGACATTATCTTTTCAAAAATTATCATGAAGTGTTGCCACCCTGAGATGAACCACACTGTAAAAAATGAAATGTTGGATTTACTTAACCATACTGTTACCTGGTTCCACTTAACTAAGTTGAGTAAATTCAAAGCAATGTACCAGTTTTTTAGCCAAAGAACATGAGTATATTGCTTTGAATTTACTCAACTCAGTTAAGTGRAACCAGGTAACATAACATGGTTAAGTAAATCCAACATTTCATTTTTAGAGTGCAAAAAGTGGTCTGGACCATCTAATAAAAACTATTTAAAGAAGAGGAATTCCACTAAGGAATAAACTTAGCAGAGGGCAAAAAATGGAATGAACTAGTAGAATATAAGATTTTATTTACAGATTTGAAAGGAAAAATACAAAACGTGGTCTAGTCTGCCTTTTTGTTTTTTAAATCCAGTTTGCAACAGATTGCATGGCTTTGACTAAAACCAGTTTAATCCTTACCAGGTGTGTAAGGTCAAATACTGAACGGAGGCTAAAAACTAGTTTAAAAAAAGAAAATAGTAAAGACAAAGTTGCAGTTTTCCAAAACRAGAGATGACTGATGACCAAGTTTTCACAAGCTCATAAAGTACATAAAATTTTAATATGCTTTTAGTCCTCAAAGACAATCAACAAAAAAAGAATAATACAAACTATTGTTTATTGAAAGAGTGCATCACACCTGCTCCCAACCCTCGCACAGTCAGTGTGTGTGTTAWGGATAATTCTTAGGTACTAGCACACCAGACTGCAGTAAAGATCTGTAAATTTGACTTCTAGTGATTTTTTTGTGTTTTAAGATCTGTGACTGTGGACATATTGATTCAGGGTTATTACAAAAGTTTGTAAGATGTAGACGTGTATTCAACATTGTTTTGTAAGTTGGTTTAAAACTCACCAAGAAATTCAAGAGATACTTCACTAATGCGAGCAAAARTATGATGGTCCCCCTTCACCTTTTGGTGACAGGTGATAAAAAACGATTACAACATATAACATAATTTAAACGATTGTGGACAAACTGCCCTGTTCAGACTGTACCATCACTTCTTGGCTTCTAATAACTCCCAGTGCCTTGTGTGACCATCTGCCCTGAGAGCACTGCAGGCTGTGCAGCGCCTGCAGACATACCTGTCGGCCYGTGGCCCTGCCTGAACCCCATCCACCTGCAGTGACCTAACAGAGCACCTGTCTGCCTGGAAAGTCCTTACATAGCCAAGCCTTGGCTCAGTTAGCGCCTCTGTGGATTCTTCTTGTTTGTGCCACAGTGTGTGTGTGTGTGTTGTGTAAATGTAAGACTAATGCCTGAACTGTGTGTTGTAGTGAGAGAGACAGCAGTCAAATGAGTGAGCTGGGGACATTAGCTGTCTGTGCAATATAAAGAGGGTCAACCTCGTGCTCACTGTCCTTCCCAGTTGGACACTGCTAAGCAGGCAACAGATGGACTGCTGGCATAATAAGCTGTATAATGACCACACAGACACACACACACAGTTGGCACTGAGTCAGAAAGTTAGAACTTTCACTTTCTAGCACAACAAAGAATG
Organism: Austrofundulus limnaeus; assembly: GCF_001266775.1. Lineage (NCBI taxonomy): Eukaryota > Metazoa > Chordata > Actinopteri > Cyprinodontiformes > Rivulidae > Austrofundulus > Austrofundulus limnaeus. Next base: position 808,676 of record NW_013952572.1, on the reverse strand, counting down.
AAAGCTTTACAAAAAGTGAGGTGAAGCAAATGGAGGCATCCTGAAGCTGCAGGAATAACTTGAAGAGTAACTGATCACCACTCAAGAGAAGAGTGTTGGCTGAAGACATGTTAAAATTCACTCAGGCCAAAAGAACACACACATGGTTGTCTTTGTTAAAGTGTCCTGATATTATTCTGGAAAATTTGTACAATAAAAAGAAAACTGCTGCGCAGATCAACAACAGTTTAAGCTTTATTAATCTTAAAGTGATTTTAATAATCTTGATTGCATTGGAAAAAAAACAATTATGCTGCTGAGGTGCAGGACATCCAACGTAAACAAGTAATAAAAATAAAGTATATACAAAATAAATTAAGTGAAAATGGCAAGTAAGTAGCTCAAAGAAGTATAATGCCATTACATTATTGTAATATAAAATAGGGGGTAAGGCAGTGGGGGACCCTGGACTTGTTRATAAGTCCAGTATAGAGTTGGGCAATACTGACACAAAAATTAGTCCTGATTAATTGTGGTATTTAGCCAATAACAAAAAATTATGATGATTAATAGATGACAATTGCACTTACATGAAGTTGATGTTGTGGTCTTGGTACACATTTTTTGATTCACTCATACTCCTGTTTATGTTGGTGTTTGGGGTGAATAAACAAGTTCATAGTGTTAGTGTTGGCTGCTCTGTGATGCCTTCAACCATTGGGCTCACATGCACACCTGATAGTGACAGTGTCACTGTGTAAAGTCGGCACACGATGATAATATAGATCAATGTTTTTGTTTTGCYTTGATGTAATTGAATCCTTAATCATTTAATCGATATATCGATGTGGATTAATGTGTTGTTACACCCATAGTGTGTCACACAAATTTTTGTTATCACATGGCATTCATTGCCATGCGATTGCAAAGTGGCAAATATTAATTTATAGTTTTACTGATGAATAACTGAACACTGTAGCACAGGGCAAGAAACTATTCATGAGGTGGGAGGTTTTGGTCGTGATGGACTGTAACCTCCTGCTGGAAGGTTCAAGTCAGTTTAGACTTTTTGCAATTGCYGTGGTTTTCTGATTTTGAGGGTGCATATCATCAAGCTCCCCCCAAAACAGCTAAACACAAACAGCAGACAAAATGCCAATTGGATCATTTATTATTGGCTTTTTGTCCAAGCATCAACAATAGAATTAACACTGAATACTGCAAGTAATAAAGTCAAATGTTACATTTCCCAATCACTGCATTTTTTATCTTCAATTATCTCCATCTTTTGTACAGGCTGTGTCACCTTCATGCAAGCTATTTATTTTGACATAATAGTATTTGACGAACCAGTCGTGCCAATTTTTCCATTTCCTGACATTTCAAGGCTCAATACGGAGCTAATTAGCTTGTTTAAATGGTACATTTTTGCTGTCAGTGTGTGAAGAGGAGATGAGACAGTTAGTCCTCTCCGCTACAAAATTAGCACCCTTTAGATCACATTCATTACGGGCTGAGCAGGAAGCAAAGCACATCCAGGAGCACCCCCTGCAGAGCAGTGCTGAGTCAGAAGTCTCATACTTCTAACGGGAGTTCACCTCACAAGGAGGCTGCGACCTTCTTCCAAATCCTGGATATCAACTCTATGGYGTGCCTTGAGATTTGGTGAGTCATTAACACGAGAGGGCCTTTCTGCTTTCAGTTCACTGGGCTTCACAGTTCAACAACCTCTCAATATATAAAACTAATATGGACGGCTGTGATAAAGGTGGGTGGGGGGGTGGGGGGTTGTAACAAAGCCATTGTTCTTGAATCCGGAATTCTTCACACAGAAATGTCTGCAGATGACTCAGTATTGACAAAAACGAGCCGAAGTCCTAATAACTTAAACATATGGATGTATACACATTATCTCAATGTTCAGGGGAAATAAAGGCAGCCATTCTCTGTGCATGATTGCAGCTTTTCAGTTGGACATTGATCTGTTGGGAGGCAAAAATACCGTAGAGAGACAGCTGTGCATTATCGAGAAAAGGATCTCATTACTTTGTCCTCCTTTGCACAGAAATCTTTCAGAACACACACGAGGGCAGGTTTTCTGGGAAAGAAACAGCTCTTTATATAATACAGCACCAAAAAAATAAATAAATAAATAAACACTTTGAGGACAGGTCTTCTTTTAAGATTTTGTTCTATCTCAGATTCTGATTAAAGAAATTCATTACAACTATTTATGACTGATAAACACAAATGTAAAACAACTTTTTGTTTTGTTATATTCCTCTGTCAAAAGATTGGTGATCATATACATGTCTGCGGCAATATGCATGYGTTTGTTAGCCAAACATCTCATGAGCCACTAGACACAAGAGTTGACTTTATGGAGGCTGAAACTTATTGACTCTAGAAAACACAAAAATGGTAATAAACAATAATCCTGTAAGACCTCATTTTGTAATAACAACACATTATGTAATAATGTAATAAAATCAGGCTTTAAAATGTAATAAMGTCACGCTAAAACCGCATTATTTCAGGGAATGTGTTTTAACATTGTCAGTTTTCAGTAGGGGTGTAAGAAAATATTGATACACTGAAATATCGCTATATTTCATTTCCCGATACTGTATCAATATTATAAAGCCCTGTATCATTTTTTTTTATTAAGGTTTAAAATGTCAACTTTCCTGCCAGCCATTCATTTTTATGTTGTAGTTCAGCCTCTGACCACTAGTTGACAGCAGTGAGCCAGCCATTTGGCTCCTCTACCTCTTGAGCACCAGAGAGTAAGAGAGCATTAGCATTGTGAGTAAACATTAGCTTCATGCTCCGATAGCTGAATCTGAGCGGAAAAGACCGACACCCTCTGCCTTCTAAGCTGAGGTAMGGTTACAAACAGTTACTTATTTGTCAGAAGGTCTGTATTTTAAGACAAATTAAGTGTCTTGTGTGCACTTTTTTCGAACTGTAGTCAGCTTTCACGTTACGTATAGCGCATCCGTCTATCACCTCGAGCGAGCTCGGCACTGCCCCCGTGACATTAAACTCTGTCTGTTGCTCTCAAAGTCCGGCTGATGATCGTGTAGGGGGTAGGCTTAAGGTGAATTAAGCCTTTCCTACATCTCTCATACATAAAGTATGAGGAAAGTTTTTACCAAGGTATTTCTCATTACTTTTAATATCTTGACTGTGCGAAGTGAAAAGTGACACAATAAGTGAACGTTCAGACGAGTTCAAGTTGCTTCATAAAGACTATGCAATCATTTATGTACACAAATTGAACAGATCATAAGTACACCTGATTGTGGTTTTCCTTTTACAAGCTTCAAAGTTAAATGAGATAAAAACTCGCATCCGAATTTTAATTCACATCAAACTCAGATTACTTATATAGAACAGTAAAACGTCAGTTCTGACGTTACAACCAAACAATTTTACTGGCACTCTTAGCTTAAGTTTTGGCAAATAAAGGCAAAGGAAAGGATGAAAGTAAGGTTAGTGTTATACTAAGTTTTACTTTATCAAGAGTGTAGCCAACCGGATCAGCACGCCCTTTCTGCCCTCAGTTTCCACATGACACGTCACCCGGAACACGTCAGTTTTTACCTGGTGATGGCTTCTCAACCAAACCCTGGGTAGTCACTGCTTCACCTCCGATCAGTCAGGGAACTTTTTTAACTGCCCGCTCACTGTTCCTCGGCGAAAAGGTGTTATTTCAGGTAACTTTTCGTCTGTTTCAAGCCAGAAAAATTCAAGCTSTACATCCGGTGACTCCTTCAAAATAAAATCTCCCCTCTGGAGTAAAAACACTTTGGAGACTTGCAGTCTCGGGTGGGACATTCGGGGGCATGCCATTGTCCTGGCCATTAGATCCCCCTAAGTGGCTTATGGGCAAGACCTAATGGACCAGGCTGGCTTCTCCGGAGAGAAACTCAGCATTCCTTCCCAGTTTGGCATCCAGGAAGAAGTGTCCCCTCACTCAAAGGCGTCCGTGTTAGTAATAGAAGCGGACGATTTTGGTTCCGCCCTCAGGCTAAAGATGAGTCAGAGAAAGAAAGATAAAGAGATTTGCCAGCCAGGCGCCAGCTCAAGGCTAAAATTCTGTGGTTGTCACAACAGAATATGATAACCTTTCTTTAGCTTTTTCTTCTGATAGACTCTAAGAGAAATCACTGCAAAACATGTATGATGATTAATTAACATTTCTGTTTAAGTAATCAGTCTGAACCATTCTGTTAGTCCATATAAATGAAATATTTTCTCAAGAAAAACTCACAATTATATTACTGTGTTTCCAGTAAAATAAAAACAGTGATTTATATAAAAACACATAATGATTTTCTCTGTGATTTTTTTATACCCTTAATCTTTTAGGCACGATAAAAGAGTAGAAGTGATTCCACTTTCTTTGTGACAGTCATTATTATGATTTAACAAATGCATAAACATTCTTAGTTAAACAACAAATGAATCACGAACAGAAAAGATTGTTCTGTCCATAATCTGATTAAGAGTACCGAGAAATTCTCATCTGGGTTGAAATGACCTGTCATGGCCTAAATAGAGTTCAGTTTGTGACAGAGTTCCTGTACTCTCGTCAGGCCTGTCCGAGGCCTGCTTCGAGGCAGTAAATCTTGTTTCTTCACTCGAGGTGACCCCTACAATCGCATCAAAGTCCGTGTACTTTATCCTGCTGTGTTCGCTTCAAAAACAGTTTACCTCGTTTAGCTTCTCAATTTCTTAACTGGTTTTCTTTGGGACCTGTCCTGCTGTTAACTGGTTTTCTTCGGGACCTGCCCTGCTGTTCGACACACAGTTATGCAAATCACGTTCTGGATGCAGGTCAGCTGATCCCAGAAACTCTGTGTGCAGCAGCTTCATATCATC
>NW_013952572.1:793288-803715 GCF_001266775.1 Austrofundulus limnaeus | reverse complement strand
AAAACATACAAAGCAGAACACAGCTAAATGTATCAAAAGTATGTCTATGTAATATTAGAATTTTCTGAGACATTGAATTTTGGTTTTCATTTTTTTTTATTTTTCCAGTAAGAGGTTTTTATTTAATATAATTTTTGGACTAAAAATATCGCAATATATCGCCTTGTTTACAGTATCGCAATATATCGGGATATATCGTATCGTGACCCCTCTGTCATGATAAGTATCGTATCGCCAAATTCTTGCCAATACACAGCCCTAGTTTTCAGCAGAGGTGTATGGTAACAAAGTACATTTACTTTCTTACAGTACTTTTACTTTTGAATTTTTTCTTTTATTTTGTAACATAAACACAAAAAATATACTTTTAATTATTTACTTTAAAATGTAACACATGCTACAAATTTAAATATTACTCGAGCTCATGAAAGAAGTTGTTTATGCACTCTAAAAATGGAGTGTTGGATTTACCTAACTAAGTTAAGTTAAATGGTTCCACTAAAAGTAGCTGAGTAAATGTAAAGCAATTTACCTTGTTTGGTTTAGTGGAACCACTTCAGTTAAGTAAAATAACACTTTTGCTACATCGTGGGAACCATTTTCCAGAAAAAGGCAGCCTCAAGGGGACATAATGTTCATTGTGGGGTCCAATGCTTGTTCTCCACAGGTACAGATGCTAATTTCAGGTGGGAGTTTCAGTTTAGGACCATGCTTTGAATTGAGTTTAGGTTAGTTTTAGGGTCAGTTAGGTACCTGTGAGGTTAATTTTAGGGTAAATGGTCAGGGTTAGACTAAAAATTACCAAAAAAGGACAGGAAGTGAATCCACAGTCCCCACGGGGATATAAAAACAAACCTGTGTGTGTGTAAAAGTACTTTTACTTTCCCGATTTTTGTGGGCAGTTTTATGACTTTCATTAAATAACTTTTTTAAAATACTTTTCTTATCAGTATCAGAAAAGCAGTTAAGAAATTGAATAAATGGATGGATGAATGTGTGATAAAGAGATAAAATCTTGTAAATTCGTAAATGTCAACTACAATTCATTTATCATGATCAAAAATTCATCCATCCATCCATCCATCCATTATCTATACCCGCTTCTTCCTTTTTTAGGGTCATGGGGTTCACTAGTGCCCATATCCAACAGTCACAGTGTGAGGGTTGGGGTACACCCTGGACAGGTCGCAAGTCCATCACAATTTTTAGACAAAGAAATCAGAATCTGGATTTGGCAGGTCAGATTTTTTTAGAAAAATCTAAATTGGTTTAAAAGTACTGCAACTGCTGCATTATGGAATAAATAAATATAAATACTGATCTGATATTCAGAGATTTATGTATCTTCTCTATACTATAACAATATATTCATCCCAAAATGCATTTTATCATTAATTTTAGATTTATATCTAATGATTCTTTCACAACAATGAAACTTTCAACATCTATAACTGTAGAGGAAAGCATGAATGAGACTAGCATTCTATAGATGAAAGGTTACAGTACTGGCTGGATGATTTATTAAGTCAACAGATTCTCCATTAACTATGTGCATCTGATTGTCATCCAGGCCCCACAGATGCTACCAACACGCTCCYGTTAATGACTCATTCATTTCTGACGGGGTCTCGTTAATTTCCCATTAGCATAGATCATGGTGCATGTCAGCTGAGTATGAGAGCTCCCCACGATGAACAGCTGTAGGTCTGATAGAACAAGGTGTGGAAACACTGGCCTAATACTACCAGTTAGGGAAACCAAAAAACAAAAAAACAAAAAAAACAATAAAAATAAATAAATAAATAAATAAAAAAGCACAGACAAAACAACATATGTAAGGTCTCCTCTGACACGTTAGGGTTGAAGTTTTTCAGTGCCACACTACGCCCCAGTGCCTAAGCCAGGACACGGTCCAGATGCACGGGTGGGCCAAAGTTCGACTTGGCGAGATGTAGGAACTGATTGGCTCAATGGCGCKTGGCGGCCAAGGTGATTGGATCAACAGTGCGTGAGATCCAGTTCGATTGGGTGAAGTGACCACGAGCTGAAAGAAGAGGACGCAGCTGCTCTCCACGCTCTGTCCTAAACCCCTCACACACACATCAACAGGACGAACCATACAAACCCCCGACACAACTTTTTGGTGAGCATGTTGTAACTCCATATGTAGCGCCACGCTGCGTTGCCCAAGGGAGACATTACCATTTAGAGTAGAGAGAACCATCCAGCAGTGCTTGACRGAGTCATGGCTCATGTGCTGGCCCCGAACCCTCTACTCAGGAATCGACCCATCTCGTCCACCGCCTGCTGCTGCTCCATCCTGACGCCAACAAACTATTAGCACGGGCGGTATCCATCACAAAACTTCTTTAGTTTCCAGAAAAATTTATTCTCACCTGTTTTTGGGTAGATTTGTCTTTGCAACAAGCATGGAAGCTGCCAGAACTACTCAAACAGAACACAAAATACCATTTTTACACAGATGCAGAAATAATAATACACAACTGTTTAAAGGCTTAGCATTCTTTGAACCAGAGATGATGATAATGCCAGAGATTCCAACTAAAATCATCTTATGCTGAAGAGTTACAGGTGTTTTGGTCAAACCTTATATTTATTCTCATGTGATGCAATCTGATTCGTTAGTGCTTAGAGAACATGTTTGGGTTAGCCCACAGCTACTACTACACCAAAATTTAACTCAATATCTGGAAAAATTAAAGTGTTTTGGCCCTTTTTGTGTTTTGCAAAGTCAGTCTGCAGTGGCAGCAACATCTTAAATTGTGTTGAATGTGTAAGTTATCAGTTGTAAGTGTGGACTGAATAAATTCCTTTGCGATTCATTAAAATCTGCCATGGCTCATAAGATTTTATGCTAACAAAGTTGCTCACAAGTACCCTTTGTTTTCTGTGGCAGGTTATAATACCCTGAGAGCTTTATTCTCTGAACATTAAATAATCTTTCATCAATCCCACCAATCAATCTGTGATTAGAATTGAGCTACCAATAAAGACATGTCCTAAAATAAAAGACCAAATTGTCTGAAGTTGGGTTTTATGGAAATGTTCCGAACATATACAGTATAATACTTGGTATCATWAGTTCTTTAAACAACCATTTTGATCTTGGCCCATTCTGACTAGCCACTATCTCATTAATCTGGTCAGAATTTAACTTGTTTTCTCCAAAGTGGACAAGATACAAGACATTACTTTTGTATAACCTTTCCACAGAACCCCACTTCAAAACATCTGAACTATTCCTTTAACCTTCCAAAYATATCGATGTAATATTGTATCATGATAAAGCTGGTGATTTACACCCCTAAATATTCCTTTAACCTCTTTATAATGATGGCCATGAAAATCCACAATGCAAACATCTTGAAAAAAAAAGCTTTTAAGGCCAATGTTACAATTACAACAAAAATCAATTTGTGGATTAGCAATATGTAAGCACTTTGGTTCACGAAAAGAACCTAATTTTAAATAAAAATCACCACTAATAAACAAAACATAAATGTACAAAACTAGATGAATAGGATCAAATTGTACAAGCGAAAGAGTCCAGATGAAAGCTGGATCCTCTTTAGGAGACTAAGTGAGCGCAGAAGGGGAGATGAGGGTACTTGAGTTGCTGCTGCTAGATGTCCATTTCCCTACTGACAGACTGTAGTCTGTTTTTTCTGCTTACTTGTTTGTGAAAACCTGCCGTTGGTCCCTATAAAACCCCTACTCACACTGGGCTGTTTGTTGAAACTGCCCCCTGAAAATATTCTTTAAAATAGTCTGCAGTTCGTAACTACAAAGCCAAACTCAACAACCTTGAGCACAGATGTTTGYTCATTCTTATTGAAGGACCCGAATCAGATTTGGCAAAACTTTGAGAAAGATTTTTTTTCCTCAACTTTCAGCATGTTCTTCTTTTTGGTACCCAGTTTATGATGGCTGCAATGCAACAGCAAATCTGCACTAGAAAAAAAATGGCTTTAAATTTGAGCTACAGATAATGCTGAGAGTAATTCCCAACAAATACTCAAACAGAATGTTTGATGTACTTATTTAAAACTCTGGTGTTAGTTATTAGAATCAACTCTGTATTTTTGATCATAAACCAGTAGATATATTTAAATAAACTATTAGGTTGCATGTGTTAAACTCAAGGCCTGTAGGCAAAATGTCATCGCTAGAGCATTTTATGTGGCCTGTGAGAGATTCAAAGTTGTATTAATGTCTTAAAACAAGCACATGTTGCTTTAAAGCCAGACCTGAGAATAGTATTCATCTCCCATAATGCATGTTAATTATTTTATTCATAAAATGACAACATCCACTAGACTCCAAATTCTCAGAGTATAATCTCCATTTCATTGCATTTTTGCCAGCTACTTTAGCTGCAGCCCAATTGTACTGGGAAGTGGGAATTTTCCACTTAGAAGTAAAAAAAATTACACTGGACCGAACGCAGCAAGTAATAGGAAAGGGGGCCTGTCTATCTACAGAACATGGTTGCCATCTTGAAAACCTTCATATCAGATTTAAGGCAAGTTTTCCCAAAGATAGGCCCCTCCTCATCCATTGCTTTCTGGAGTAGAGGTCATTTTTGATGACAACATGATTCAGTTTGACCACCACCTCTAATCAACATTAGCCAACACAAATTTATCTGTAACTCATTCAGTATCAAAGATATTGAGTTATAATTTGGGGCAGTAACTGAGGTTAATTTCCAAGATGCAGAGCACAAAACTGTGCAAGATCTGTTTTAAACTCTGACATGTAGGGCAGCAGGTAAATTGCATGTCTTCAAAACATCCTGGATTTTCTTTTTCATTTAAATATGTGGTGAGATATTTAGTATATATTWATTTTACATTGACCAAGCAGTGTTTTAAAATAAGCACAAAAAAAAGACTAAAACCAAACTTAGGAAGAAAAAAAATAGGAAAAAAAAAAAAACGACTATATATAGAAAGCAAACTTATTACTCTTTAACAAACTTTTTAAAAACGATAATAGCCCTAAAAACAGTTCTGTTTAAAAGGGTAAATAATAAGTATTAGTTGGCAGTTTTAGGATGTTAATTGAAATAGAATTATTACCTGCTTTGATTATTTACTATTAAACACATGTTAAAAACTTGTTTTATTTGCTTTAAAAACACCTCTCTAAAGGTGCAACATTCAGCATGTTCTTGTCAGAAATTGTTCGCCAAGTTACCTAAGAATCTGAAAATCTTCTGGCTTCAGTTCAGTTCTGAAGATGTGCAAAAAAAAACTTGGGAGACAAAACTGTCATTACATCCTCACTAATATTCACAACAATAATGGATACTTAATTGTGGMAATTTTCTTGTTTAATTTGCTAATTGAGTCAAGTAGGAAAATTAGATGAGAGCAAGTAAGAACAGCAGTGAATGATAGGGTGCAGCATTAATTATTGATGAATTACAGAATAAAAACAGATCTGAACTGACTGTTGAAAAACTCACTTTCTGTCTTCTAGTGTCAAACTGGAATCACAATTAAACAAAAGGCTTTCTTTAAAATAATGCACTTYGCCCATCTCCTTTTAAGCTAGAGTTAAAAAACTTTTATATATTGAAATTTTAAATTGAGAAATGGTGGAGTTGAAGCTATACAACTAAATTCGCAAACACCTTGATTAAATTTGTCACTAACCCTCTAACCCCCAGTCCAAACCACAGCTTTTAGTAGACACACACATTCATACGGCAAATAAGCTTGTAGCCTCTCCAGTTCAGCCAATGATCTGTCCAGCTGGTGAATGTATACAGAGAGGGGAAAAAAAAGATGCTCTGCACCCGCTCTCCTCCTGCCCTGTCCTTATCGGAGGCAGGGAGCCGGTGGCCCGTCACGGCTCTCTGGACTGCCAGGAGATGGCCGTTATCAGCAACACTCCATGGCTGTCTCAGCCCCTATCTGCACTCTACAAGGTTCCTCTTTATGTGGCTGAGGGACATTTCTCCAAAGTTTGTGCACCGCTGCAGAGAGGAAGGCATCGAGAATTGCAGCTCACTTTATAGGAGAAGTTCTCCATGCAGAGATCAATACAGGCTGAGAAAAGGGGAGGCGGTGAAAGCTTTTTACTGGTCTGAGACCTGCAAACACTTTCTACCCTCGACACCTGCAGCTGACTTATGGCTCTGATAAGTGCTTTGTAATGAGGTCYGGATCAATGTTCATCCCGAAATGAATAGAATCAGCTTTGTTAGGTGTGGATCTGTTTAGAATCTTAAAAGAGTGTATGTATATATATATATATATATATATATATATACTATAAATTAGCGGTGCAACAATACATGTACCCATAGCAAACTGTATCGAACAGTGCTTTAGGTTCAATACACACTTGTATCGAACAATACAGATTTTTAAAATTTACCTTATCAACTTGTCTTCTGAAGATGCTCTGTGTTAAAGAATCAGTGATCTGTGTTCGACTACTCCACCTAGGCTGCATTTTTGAGCGCAGATCCACTGAGAAACTTGCTGTTTCAGCAACATTTAATTTAAAAACTGTACTTTTGAGGTTAAACAAATGTTCATAATTAATATAAATAAATTACAAGTTAAAAGGGACATGGTAATTTCTCTTTTTTGTATTGAAAAAATATCAAACCCTGAGACTAAAGTATCGAATTGAACCGAACTGTGAATTTTCTGTATAAATATGCTAATTGTCACCAAACACGAAAAACAAACAATTCCAAGTATTAGAGCCCAGTCATTACTTACTGGTACCATCGTAAGAGGTCAACAATTAGAAAAGAAGTTGTGTTTCTGATCACAGATTCTTTTTTTTAACAATTTGCCAGAGGAGTTGGAGTCTTATTAGGAATGCCTAGACCTTGTTTTTGCAAATTGGTTGTTCAGGAATGACAGGAATGAAGTTTTCTGATTTTGTTTTCCTAATTTACTCTCTTTACACACGTGGCTAWATTTCTGTTCAGCAAACAAGTGTAACCAGGTGTAACAAATGATCAGGATGTGATCAAGGAGAGACAACTTCATTATTTGTCATCCAAGATGGTTTGTTTTAATGTTTTCCCTATGCTACTGGTCTTGGCACCTGTGTGTGTGGGGTGGGGTGGGGGTGGGGTCTAGCGGTATCATTATGTTAGTATCACCGGTGGTTGTCAATGTGGAGCTAGCAGAGCACTGTGTTGATAATGCTAGGTTGAAGCCACTTATCCAGCAGAACTTTGGTCCGCCAATCACAGCTTAGCAGCTGAACACAGTGTTTCCCCTACATTACTGATCTCAGCAGAGTGTTGGTTTTGTTGAGAAAGTGTAATGCTACATTATCATGCTGGTGATTGTCAATGAGGACAGGTTACTGTTACTGCTACATTACTAATGCTACATTGTAGTCACCTATTCAGTCCATATGTAGTAGTGTCACCCACCACACTAACAATAGTCTAAATCTTGTCGTAAATTTCAGTAAACATATGACATAAACTGCTGCACACAGTCTGTGTTGTCAGCTGTCATGGAGCATATTAAGGGGGAAGCACAAGTATGGCAGTCATTTCAATTCACTGTGTTTCATTTGGTCRTTGCATTTGGCYGCTTCAGTACTGTCCCTCTGGGACTCCCTTGAGCTCGGGGCACTAGAAAAATACCTGCCTGTGTTGTGACGGTTGACTATTGTCGGGAGAAAGAGCGTCCTGGGTGGGACACTTCAATTTGSCTKAAAATACGAACATTCTGACTAATAAGGGACTGCTGACAACCCTCCCTGAGCTTAGAAAGCACTGGGTGACAGTCTAATCCACTCAGATTCAGCCATTGGTACATGGTGCTGATGTTTATTCATAATGTTAATGTTTGTGCAAGCGTTATATTCTCTGGCTCCTCAAGAGTGGAGGAGCCAAATAGCTGGCTGACTGCTGCCAACTAGTGGCTGGTGGCAAAACTACAACCCACAAATGAACCGCTGGATGCAAGTTATTGGTTAATAAATAATCTAAAGTTGATTGATCTTATCGAGAGACTAATGATTAATTGATAAGCAGCCATTTTCTTAAAAACCTGAGATTTCTTTTGAATCAAGGTGGTCCTTCCGTAACATGATGGGGTATTTTTTTACATGCTGAATTAAAAAAGAAGTACATTTTTATATTTTACTTTTGTTTTGCGCCAGCTGTATTAAACATTGACTGAATTAACAGAAAATTGTGGATTTCTCACACATTAAGCTTGGACATATTTATTAAACATAAAACAGGAATCCATTAGGTTGCTGAATGGGCAAAAAATAGAAAATAATTAAATATGTGAAGCACTTAATCCACCATGAAGAGAAAAYGTAAAACTATCATTTAAACACAGGGTAACATTTTAGGCTAAAGATTAACTCTAGASAAATTATAAACGTAAAAAACATTATCCCTGAGAGGGGTTAGAAAACAAACAAATATGGCAACTGAACACTACCAGCGTGTTTGCATTCCCTGTTCTATCTGGGCCAGACCGGGCCAATTTGACGTCAGCTACTGTTGCTCATTTGATTGGCCAGCTAATTAGGGGGTTATGTCACATAGATGAGAGTACCTTTATGTGAATAAATTATAGTGACTTTAACATCTTGTTTTGTTTATTTTATTTATTTGCATGGTTAGCTACAGTTAGCTGATCGTTCTGTCGTCCTGGTCTCACCTTCAGTGTCAAACTGCTGGATGGTCCAGTACTGCCTTCGGTACTTTTCCTTCGAGTTTGGTGTAGACCACTATTATTGTTGTGTTGCAAAAAAAGCAAAATATGTTTTGTGCATGTTTATGATCCCACCCACATCAAGGTGGTTTTCTGCTCAATGCGATCAGGGTCAGAGTAGAGTAAGGCCAGGCTGATGGCAGCGGCGCCCTTATCTGGATGGTGGCCATACTATAGGTTTAAACAGACAGTATCAATTAATCAAATAGAAGGAAATTTAATCTAACAAACCATTATTAATCGTAAGTCAACAATTTTTTTGCATGGAATTTTACATTTTTAACCTTAATTAAAAACCGAATATCAAAATATTGCCATATTTCAGTGTAATGATATTTTCTTACACCTCTACACATCATGGTTCAAAACCTGGATCAAAGTGGCATGTGTTAGGAAAAAACACAAAAAACTCTAGTAGACATTCAAGCACTTTTGTTTCACACTTCCGTGAACATGTCAGAACATTTAAACATAGCACGCATCTCTGTGCTTATGCTTGTCCTCCGACTGCAATTAGGTTTCATTTTTCTCATAAAAAATTCACGAGTATTAATACAGACATCAACCACTGTGCCATCCCCACAGACCAGTCACATTCCCATCCTCGGGCAAGGAGATAATTGGGTGGCACATGACTCCCAAACACTGTTCACTGCACAAGCAAAAATAAGAAGGGCAAGTGCAGGCATGTAGGATTAGCTTTGTAAATCAGCACTTTAAAAGTGGTCAGTGGGTGTGTTATCTGTATGTTTAGTTGATTTGACAGGCTTTATATTGGGCATCTAATATTTTTTTATATTTAAGTCCATTGAAACACGGCTAACTGCTTAAAAACATGAGTAGTTTTGTCAAATATTCTGCAAATTAAATCAAAATTCCAGACAGATGCTTGTGCACACACACACACACACATGCTTGTTCTTGAACCCCGTGGGGATCGTGCATTAACTTCTATTCATTTTTTAGACTTTATAGCCTAACCCCGAACATTTATCCTAAAATTAACCTCACAGGTACCTACCTGACCCTAAAACTAACCTAAACCTTGGTCCTAAACCTAACCCCACACCCGTAATTTGCATTTGGACCAATGGGGACCAATGCCAAGGGTCCAAATGCACTTCAGTCCCCATGAGGCTGCTTTTTTTGGGAAAAATTTCCCCACGTTGTAGGAAAAACCCATCCACACATGCACAGGTTTGTTATTCTATCTTCATGGGGACTTTGCATTGACTTCTAATCATTTACCTGTCATTTATATAGACTTACCCTGACACCCCACCCCCACCCCACCCCACTCTTAACCTAATACAGATCACACATTAGTCCTAACCTTAACCATAAGGTGACACGATGGCTCAGTGGTCAGCACAGATGCCTCACAGCAATAAGGTCCTATGTTCGTACACTGGTTTGGACCTGGAGTCTTTCTGTGCAGAGTTTGCATCTTTTCCTTGTGCTTGCGTGGGTTTTCTCCAGATACTCCGGTTTCCCCCACCCCATAAAATATGTACAATAGGTTGCCTTCAGGCCCAAGTCTCCATTAAAAAGAGATCTGCGATCTCAATTAAGTTTTGCCTGGATAAATAACAGAAAATAACCCTAGCCCACCAATAGTATTTCCCCCGATGGGGACTGGGCCTTTGTTCCTATAAAGACACACACACACACACACACACACACACA
>NW_013952572.1:791741-793163 GCF_001266775.1 Austrofundulus limnaeus | reverse complement strand
CACACACACACACACACACACACACACACACACACACACACACACACACACACACACACACAGTAAAGCCAGCAGATGAATTAAAGCTGATCCCACTCAGAAGGCGCATGATATATAATCTGTCACTTTAATTGATACACGGCAAATCAGAGCTATTTCATGTGAACAGCCTACATGAACACTCCTCATTGTTGAGTCTTATATAAAAAAATGTGTATGGATAAAGATATTTAATATTGAGGGCTACGCTTGGCTGTGTTTAAATGAGAAAAGCCACCAAATGCCATTTCAACTTGAATAGGATAAAAATGAATTAGTATTTTCCATTATTTGGACCATTCACTTTTAGCTACTTAAGCTGRAAGCATCTTAAGGGCTTGAGTGATCCAGTGATATTGTGCGACACCTATATTACATGCAGATGATGTGCTGCATAGTTTTCCTCTAAAAATACGTGTTTTCCCAATAAGCATGGATGTGTTATTGGGTCCCGACAGTTTGCTAATTAGCAAATCTCACCTGTCAAGTGAGGTTTGAAATAGCAGGAGCGTGGCTTCTTATACAAACTGTCACTTTGCCCTGATATTCCCACTTGTCTCACTTGCATTGTTTGTTTCCCCTAATCGTCTGGCTCCGAAACTGTGGGTTTATTAATGTAATCTCTGTGACGGGGCGCGAAACGGATCAGGTTGTGCTCAAGGAGAGGCACATTTGGGCTGTTTTTTTTTTGTTTGCGCCTTTGTTTACGCATAGCATTGAGTTTTGCATAAATCCTCCATTTTCCTCACCTCCACTCCAGCGTAATGCAGGTGTTGATATTCAGGTCAGAGAACAGTTATGTTCTCCATAAACCATTAAAAGTGTATGAGAGAGACGGGATTGTGTATGCGTACGCACGTTTGTGGAGGTGTGCACATTTGTGGAGATAAGGCAGTGATGTGCTGATGGGGTGAGAGTTTACAGATTGTGTATTCCTCAGGGTGCGCCCGTCGCCGGCCTCGTTCTAAACTGTTGGAGCTGCTGGATTTTTCAGTCACCGACGTGTCACTCAGGGAAAAAAACCACTGCCAGTGAGGGGTGCAGTTAATGTTCAAAAACAATAAGTAATGGAAGAAAAGCATGTGCAACTTAACACTGTCCCATAGAGGAGAAAAAAAAACAAGTATTGTGTGCATGTTTGAATGAAATATAGATATACACAAAACTCATTAAAATTATTTGTCCATATTAGAACATTAGTTTGCTCTAATATAAATTCAATTCACAGTTGAATAAATGTCACTTGTCACTCTTGTTTAAAGGGGAAATATCATGTAAAATCAACTTTTTTGAGTTTTATATCATGTTATAATGTTATACTCTCATAAAAAACATGCCCAAAGCCTTGATCTGACTCATTCATGCATGTTTGAGAAATCCTGC
>NW_013952572.1:780501-791657 GCF_001266775.1 Austrofundulus limnaeus | reverse complement strand
CCCCCCCCCCCGAATAGGACGGAACAGAAGCAGAAGGTGTTTCTTAAAGAGACAGAGGCCAATTTCAAGGCATTTAGATGAGGAAGTGATAAGAAGATAAGTTTATTTTCTATTTAAACATAAAAACAGCATTTTAATAACAGCTWAAGGTGACATAGATGCTTTATTATGGTATAGTATTTAAATACATGCCTGAGAAACACGTAATATTGGCCCTTTAAAGAATGTGTCAAATTTTAAGCGAGGTGGCCAAATGTGGCCCAACATGGCATTTTATGCATCCTGTGAGAGCTTAAAAAGAGGTATTAATGTTTTAAAATAAGTGAATGCTTCTTTCAGGCCATCACTGACCATAAACTTCATCTACCATAATGCATGTGAATTATTTTATCTACAAAATGAAGGCACCCCACCACTAGGGGGTGGTGCACAGGGCTCAAAGTACAGGAGCTGGCAGAATTTGCATTTAATTACAACTGGTCCTTTGAGGGCAACTATAATGCTCATGTGGCCCTCAGTGAAAAGAATTTTGACACCTCTGTGTCAAAAGCATGAAGGTCCTTTGCATACATGTCAACCCCTTTGGACATCTACCTGTATCCTGACCCTGTAATAAAAAATAAATAAATAAAATTATATACATAGTACTGTCGCATAACATACATAACGTACAACAGGGGAGTGGAGGAGGAGGGGGTCAGAGCAGACTGTTGGCTATGGAGAGAGGATATGGGGGCAAAAATAGTGTCTGAAGCAGCAGAGCATCAAGGAATATGTTGCAAACATTTTTTCCTAAAGGCCTTGTCACACTAGACAACTTATACCAAGTTATGAGACATTTTGTAYRTCTAAATTGCTAATAAAAGTTGTATATTTGATCAATTTGTTAGAATTACAGTATGTTCATGTTGAAAAGAAACTTCCAAATGATTTTTTAAATTCCATCTTCAACACAGATGTCTTTAAATTTTCATAAGTTGACGTAAGTTGTCTAAAACGTCATAGTGTAACAGGGCCTTTACAG
Source organism: Austrofundulus limnaeus (assembly GCF_001266775.1). Lineage (NCBI taxonomy): Eukaryota > Metazoa > Chordata > Actinopteri > Cyprinodontiformes > Rivulidae > Austrofundulus > Austrofundulus limnaeus. Next base: position 790,633 of record NW_013952572.1, on the reverse strand, counting down.
CACGCCGAATCTGAGATTTAAATCAATTTGAAGGAAATTTATTRCATGGATTATGTGTTTATGTATACATGCAAAATGTGGGAGTATGTGTAATTTTTTTGGACAATCCATACAACTTATGTCTTTAATCAGTCTGTGTCTTATCCATACTAGACAGAGAAAAGCATGCTGTTTAATGTGAGAAGCCCTGCTCCAATAAACATGGACTATTTGTTACACAATACTAGTTATTGTAGTTTGTAGCCTTCTGCACGGTGTATGTTACTATTAATAAATAAACTGTACATCATTTTGTATAGGTGTTTAGGTTTTAAGATATTTCATAATATTGAGAGGTCAAAAACGATCTGTAGTCGGCAAATATGATCACTGTATCATCAACATAGTTAGCACAAGATCGAGAAGACGTAGCGGTGACAAATTTATGTTTTCATTATTATATACTGTATATACTGACTTATTTTCATGCATCTGTGACCATTGTTGTACAAGTAATACTGTTTACCACACAGCAGTCTCCATCACCCATTTTCAGTCATTCAGTTCACACAYCGGCACCGGAKGCCCCCAAATAGGACCATGATGCTAGGCAAAGATGGCGTATCTGCACAATATTTCATYATGAGCTGTCTTACCATTTTTTGTGGGTCTAACTGGGAAGAAAGCTTTGGTGACTAGCTGGAGACCAGATTGATAAGTAAGACGCAAATGTTCACTTGGAATCACACAAACTTACAACACAAAACGACTTACAACACAAAAGCATTCACATACACATTATGTGAGAGTTGTGYAGTTTAGTCGCACTGTCTTATTTTTGTCTCCATGTTTTAACTATTTATTCTCAGTTTATCTGGAATTTTGTTGTGCTTCCATGATGTTCCAAATGTCAGATTCTCTTTAGTTTTAGAAGTCTGGATCACACAAACTATAGCCGGTCTCTCACTTATAGCTGAAACTGTTGGTCTCTGGTTGGTGAATGACTTTTAGTGAGAAAGTCTCCAAAATGTCTGGTARCCTTCATGAAGGATGTTCAGTACCTTGCAAAAGGTGCGAGGTCTTGCAGTTTTGTCATTTTAATGTTCAACAAGTGCAGCCAAGAYCAAAGTGGAGTTTTCCACCAAATTAAAACCAGGTGTGCTTACAATACATCTACTACGTCAATGCACTGAACAACAGCTGTTAACCTTGGAGCTGCATCGGCAGGTTTTTAACCATCCAGAGTAATTGAAAAATAGACTCTTAGGATACAATCTTATGTTTTGTACAAAACAGAAGAATTCAATTCTGATTTGGACCTCAACATACTGCACCTGTTTTACAAACATCAACAACCGATCTCAGATTTATGGCACAAATGGAGAAAAAAAGCAGAGATATGTATTCGACAATTACTATCAGATAGAGAAGCTTTAAAATATAAAATGAAACAAGACATTATCTGATCACTGCCTTGTTAGAGAAAAAAACTTTATTGTTTATCCAATTAAAACCATCCATTACTTTTTCTCAGATTAGACAATCACCATTGGAGTCTGATAATTCATTATTTTAACTGAGCCAAACTCATATTTCTCTAAGTATTTTTTTAAACAGAGATAGTGCTACTCTTTTCTTGTCTGGGATGAAAAATGAGACTTTGTTTCAGARACGCACCTCTCTGAATGATACACAGCTGATTAGCTCCGAATGAACCACGGCTCATTAGTAGTCATTATAAACCTATCAGATACAAGACCATGTGACTTCAAAAAGACCACGGAAAACAAAAAGRAGAAGGGCAGTGAGAAGAAAAAGCGGCACATTCAGCCATTGTCAGATGAGATAATTAAATTGCTCACTAATAGAACCTCAGTATAGGGTGTGCTAYGACTGAAAACCCAGCAGCAGTGGCAGTACCCAGTCTTCTGGTGTGGCTGTTTACAGAAAGCATGACGGTRCACAAATAGCTTTGTTTAGTTCAAGTGTGTTCATGTTTGTGTACGAAAAGGTGAGAAAGTGGGTGTCAAGGGACAAGAAAGAGGCTGACACAAAGACAAAGGGAGAAGGCAGGCAATCAAGGCTCAATCTGCACATTCTTTGCCCTCAATTAGTGTAAAAGGACCATAATAAGACCTATCCGACACCTCCTGGTGGAAGGTGACATAAACGAGGAGAAAACAAATAGAAAACAGGAGGAGAGGAGCTGCAAACAATGGTKAGACGTGGAAAAGCGAAAGCAGGCAGGAGGAGAATCAATTCCCAGCTTTGTGCCCGAGGCCACGGCGTGTCATCACATCTGTATCAAAACTGTCAGCAGTTCTCCGTCGACCTGTTGGCTGAGCCAGTGACTCGCTGAGAGGAAGAGAAGAAAGTGACAGCAAACAGGAAAGGGGGAAAACAGCAGGGTGGGGAAAACAAGAGGAAGGAGATCAGGAGGTGGAGAAGTGAGGAGTCAGAGGAGCTGGGTGACTCTGCCAATTGTAGGCAGGAAGTTGTTATCGAAACGCTTCCACTGGCAGTTATCCCCAAATGTAACCCCAACAGATGTGACATGCAGGCATGTTTTAAAAGTTAATGGGATTTTCATTTTATTTCTTTAAAAGGACAAAGTACACAATGCACCTCAGTTATAACAATAACTACATTACATCTGTTGTACTAAAAATATAAAAAGTAAAAAATGGTCACAAAACAAGTGTAAAAACACATATTACCACCAATAAAATATCCATAAAACCAGAAACAATGGGTGAGTGCACACCTCCGTCAATACCTTATGTTATGCAAATGAGAGAGTGYAGCTGCTCACTTTGGTGGAACAAAATTCTGCTGGTTTCCGATTGGCTGTCACAGTATGATCATGACTAAAAAACAGTCTCTGAGGCCTCCTCTGTCCTCTGTTTTAAGTTTCTGTTTGTTCCAAATTACAACACGTTGCAGCTCTGGGGGATGTTGTCAGATAGCCACCAAAATTGTATCAGTTCTTTGTGACAACCCCAACATGCCCTGAAAATKTCATAAAAATCTGTTCGTAATCCACAAAGTTTTTCTGGCCCAGTTATGGCCCACAAAAGGCACAGACACTTGGCATAGATACTGCAAATAATGATGGTCCTTTGGTGGTCCAGATGTGGTTTGCAAGAGGTGGTCCATGCATGGGCCAGCACCACATAAAACAAACCACAACAGGCCCAGTTGTGGTATGACATTTTAAAAACAGTGCCATCAATGCCAGACCTGGCCCACATCTGGTTGAAAATCTACTTGCCRKGCCAGCAGTCAACCTGACACCAGATCTGGCCCATACCGGCCTGCTATATGAGAACTGTTTGAGTAATCTTGTGCACAGACTGATGGACAGATGGACAAACACTACTGAAAACACAACCTCCTAGGTGGAGGTAACAAAACACAAATCACACTCTGTAACAGGGCTATTCAACTGGCAGTCCATGTGACTTTAATAAATAAATTCAAAATATAATTATTTTATTTTTTTAATTAGACAATTTGAAATAGACTGTATGTATTTAATTGCTGGATGTCTGGCCTCTTAGTTGTTGGCTTTTGGCAACTGTGGCCCCTTGAGCATTTTAATTGAAAAGCCTTGCTCTATAAGTTAAAGGCACAGTGTGTAATATTTAGGCATATATTTTAGCAGAATTTAAGATAATCACTAATAAAAACAATTAAACACATTGAATGATTAAAAACAAAAAAGTTGTTGGATTATTTTTACCTTAGAATTAGTTGTCTACATGGGCACGGGCTTAAACTGGTTATGGCCGCCATTTTGCACCGCTATGTTTCTACAGTAGCTCGGAAAGGACAAACAAAATGCTAGCAAAAGCAAAAACTGTTTGTGTTGTAATGACCAACTTGAGTCTATCATTGTAACTCTGGTAATTTCACATATTACATTTCTTAAAATTCTAATTAAATTAATCTTACCACTTGAAATATCACATTTCTAAAGCTGCTATTAGACATCAYGTTCAGGTGTATCAAAGATTTTTGACACCTGACGGCCACTGTAGAGATTCCATCATGTCTAATTTCCCTTTGGGATCAATAAGGTATTTTTGAATTTGAATTGAACTGAATGTTTCAAATGGATGGGGTGGGGTGTGTGGAATGATTTTGGAGTTGGTTGCAATAAGTAWCCTCAACCATTAGATGTCGCTGGATATTACACACTGTTCCTTTAAAGGGGCAATATCATGTAAAATCAACTTTTTTGAGTTTTATATCATGTTATAATGTTATCCTCTCATCAAAAACATGCCCAGAGTCTTGCTTTGACTCATTGATGCATGTTTGAGAAATCCTGTAGTGTCCTGAGGCAGCTGGCAGGGGAGCAAAAAACGAACGGTTGGGCCTAGARCCACCTTTTGGGATCAAAAATATCCATTTTTCAGTTGCTTGACTTTTTCTAATGCCAAAAAACAGAAAATAAACTCTCACAGTCAACGTTAGACGTAAGACATATGATTTTATTTGTCATTATGTTAAWAGGTTAATAGAATATAACCTGAGGCGCCCTCAGTGATTAAAAGAAAGCAAAAGTAAAAAGCATAAAAAGCTTTAAAAAGCTAAAAAAAACCCACACTTGTTAATACTGGTTGTTAATAGGGCTGTGTATTGGCAAGAATTTGGCGATACGATACATATCATGACAGATGGGTCACGATACAATATATCCCGATATATTGCGATACTGTAAGCAAGGTGATATATTGCGATATGTTGCGATTTTTTTGGTCCAAAAATTCTATTAAATAAAAACCTCTTACTGGAAAAAAAATGAAAAACCAAAATTCATTGTCTCAGACAATTCTATCACATAGACATGCGCTAGCCTTCTGTAACGTGAAGGCTGACTAAAGTTGGAAAAAAGAGCGCACAAAACACTTAATTTGTCGTAAAATACAGACTTTCTGACAAATAAGTAACTGTTTGTAACCTTACCTCAGCTTAGAAGGCAGAGGATGTCGGTCTTTACTGCTCAGATTCAGCTATCGGAGCATGAAGCTAATGTTTACTCACAATGCTAATGCTACCCTTACTCTATGGTGCTCAAGAGGTAGAGTAGCCAAATGGCTGGCTCACTGCTGCTAACTAGCGGTCAGAGGCTGAACTACAACATAAAAATAAACGGCTGGCAGGAAAGTTGACATTTTAAACCTTAATTAAATATCKATACAGGACTTTAGAATATCGATACAGTATCGGGAAATGAAATATTGCAATATTTCAGTGTTTCGATATTTTCTTACACCCCTAGATGTTAATAATGCACTTTGTAGTTAATGCACATGACCAATTGAGCAGCGGACATGCAGCAGGAGTACTTTAAGGTGTAAAGATGGGATAAATGGCTCTTTGAAGGGATCCGGATCTTGGGGAGCCGTTTGTTTTACAGAGCCGTTCAAAAGAGCTGTTCGATTTTAAATGTATTACGTCATCACATAGCCGTACGTAATRACGTAATCCCATCACATGGGTGGAACCATGTGCTTGTCAAGCAGAAACCCCCCTCCCCCTTTGACTGTGAGCTACTGTACACCACAATTCCACCTGTTTTCCGTGAAAAAGCAAAGCAGGAGCAATTTAAATATGAAAAAAATAAAGACTATATGAGGAATAAAAGAAATAAAACTACAAATGGCTCGTTACTGCCCGCGATTTGGCTCCTACCGTTCGTTGTAAAGAGCCGTTCAAAACATTCGGATCATTCGCAAACGTCAAATCTCTATTAAGGTGCAGTGACTGGACGTGAGAATATACGCAACACACAACATCGTCCGAAAGGCAGGTTTGAAACCCATCGACATCCAGCTGCAGCTACAGTCAGACACAAGTTCTCTGGGGTTGTGTTTTCACACTACAACACTAAAAACAATCCCTCAGGATAAAAMGTCGAACAAACTAAACACTTTTCCTTCATGGTTCTTACTGAATAATTATAACTGTCACAGCTGAACACTTAGGCAAGATATATCTCTGTCTTTATAACAAAACATTTCCTCCTGTTCACCCACAAGCCAGCACACCAGTGAGATGTTATTTCTCATCTCGCTCGCTCCGCTGCAACACTCCCTTGGGCAATTCGTCGACTTCTATCTCCTCATTGAATTTGACAACCACGCAGCCCAATTCTTGAAGACAACACCATCTTTTAATTAACCTGGGATGGAGTGGAATTTCTTTGTAGCTTTTCCGTCTTTCCCACCCTCATCTTTCTAACGACATGGACTTAAATGTCAAAAACAAAACTCTGGTTCCAGACTACACAGAGCCCACAGCAGGAGTTTAGTGAGTTAGTATTCAGTTATGCAAATCTTCAGCTGCCTTTCATGTGTCCAAGTAGTCTAGGAAGTTTGTCAAAAATAAACAAAACAGTCTTCAGTCGTCATGTCTCTAACCATAATACCTTTCTCTCAAACAAAAGGTTTAATTAGATTTAGGAGATGGAAAAAAAAGTGTTGCAATTAGGACTTTAGCAACCAACGTAGACACAAACAGTATTTGACATTTGTTTTTCGTTTTTAAATTATTGAATGGTTGCAGTTGTGGTAGTCATAACACATAAAAAAACACTTACTTTGTGATTCATTTGTACCATTTTAACAGTGTTGTGACTAGGGCTGCCTGATATCAGGTAAACATGCGATGTGTGATAACAGTGTTTAATATTGCGATGATGATATGACTTGTGATAAATGAATAAATACTTAAGTATGCAGTGTTCTGGGTTCTGAGTAAAAGAAGAAAAAAAAAACTTAATTTCCATTCCAACATGATAGTTTTATTTTAAAATAGTTCCAGTAGACATAGCAGCTGTATTAGCAGTGAAACAACAAACAAAATAGTTTGATGATTTTTAAACATCGCCACCATAAAAGCAGGGTTTCTTAAAACGAATAATAAAAACACAAGCAAATAGATTACACATTAAWAAGAAAAAGCGAACAAATCTAAATACAAACGGTAATTCTCTCACTGCAGGTGTACATTTTCTCTGCTGACCAAGTGTTTCTGCTTTCATGTGGTATCTCAGGTCCATTTTATTTATCAAACTGATGCTGATAAATGCATAAACACAAACATAAAAGCCAACCATTTATTGTAGTTTATGCAGTTTTTTTTGCTATATACCTATTGCACAGGTTGCTATTGTGATGATGCTAAATGTGCAATATACTGTAGTCGGGACATAATCAGCAGATGTCAAACGAGGTGTTTTAAATAAAACAAAACTAAAAGTCWAGCACTCCTTGAAGCAATGTGGTCTGATGACTTTCACGCAAAAGTTTGAAAATGAGATAATCTCCACAAAATTAAAATTTTCTGGCCCAGTTCTGGCCCACAGTCAGCCCAGATACTTAAAAATGGCTCCTTTATGGCCCAGATGTGGTCTGCCAGACATGGTCCATGCATGGGCCAGCATCATATAAACCAAACAACAACTGGGCCAGTTGTGGCACTGACAGATCTGGGCCACAAAACAAACCACAACCGAACAAGCTGCAGCAATGATAGATTTCCAACACATAAACTCAACCACAACTGGGCCAGTTGTGGCATGTCATCTTAAAAACAGTGCCATCATTGCCAGACCTGGCCCACATCTGGTTGACAAACCACATGCCATGCCAGGAGTACCAACTTGACACCAGATCTGGCACAAGCTCTACTATGTGTTTCTCATGATCAGAGCAGATGATTTGGTCAAACTTTAAAAATAGCAGTGAGATCAATTTGTGGATGGAAGTTGTGTTGCTTTTTAAGTTGATGTCAAGTTCATTTACAGTTCGACTATGATTGACAAAGTTTTATTTTTAAAGAAAATTTCATTCAGTCAAATTGCTGCATCTTAAAAACAAAGATGGGCTGAAGAAATGCAGCTTGATSAGTCTGTGGTAGCTACGTGTTCGATGTCCAGTGAGCCGATTCATGAGTGACATTTCATAGATCCCTGTAGTCGAAAGAAAACGCTCTGCAGCTTCCAGGAATACAGAGGAAAAAAAACAAAACAAGAACAAACAAAACARGCAAAGCAACGAAAATAATAGCAATGAAAAAACAATGCCTGATTGCTGGGCTGATGCATCACATTTAGAAATGTTTTCTTCACTAAAAAAATGCAAACTGAAATTCCAGGAAATCAGAAAGTAATAACATTTAGAAATTTAACTGGCTGCTGGTGTTTTACACACCACCGAGGCAAGAGATGGAAAGTTTTGATTTTAATTTTTTCTGCAAAATTGCAGTCATCCTGTATTTCCTAGTGGTAGTCAGCATGGCTGTAAAGTTATTTGCAATCACAAAACCCAGTTATGATCTCATTGGAAGATTCCAGTGTATTTAAATAGTGTGTTTAATTTAATATAATTACATATCAGACTACCAAAAGCTCAGTGGTCAGAGCGAAGAAGGAAGAAGCTGGAAAAACAACAACAACTTGGACACCATGTTGCACAGTGTTTTCAGCATCTCTTCATTGAAGAATGGTGCACTTGCCCTTCTTCAAAGAGGAAATGTGACAGGAAGCTCTAGCCATTAGCAGAGCTAGTGCTGAGCAAACGTAATTAAAGCAGCAGCAGACTGGCTTATGCTGAGCGTAACCCAATCCTCAGCCCCAGTGCCCTGATGCTAATGCCACGAAATATTTGTTGAGTTGTCTCTTATTGACTCATCAAGACACAACAAGACCCTGCAAGAGCCAACAGAAGGACAGTGAAAAAGCTGCAGAAAAATTCAGGAGAGTAAAGGCAGAGTTTTGAGAGTAAAGTGCTGCAATGAAAGAAAGGCAACAAGTTCTTAAACATCAACAAAAATTAGAGATCTCCATGAAGGAATGCATTTCACTCACCAACAATAGRTGTAGTCGTTTCAGACTAAAGGGTAAAATACACAGGCGAAGTAGGACACGTTTTAAAAATTATACCTGCATTATTCAGTATATACGGTCATGGCTCCCACACTGAGAGAGGCTGACTGATCACCAACGCTTTACGCTGCAACATTCAGTGAAATTTCTCAACACTGTTCTATTTAGAGGAGCCTATGATCCTGAGATACTGTTTATGTGTATGTTTCGTGTCCAAATTTTTAATTTGATGAGGAAAAAATATTTTTAAGTTTTAAAAGTATCCGATAATAATTGAACCAAAACTCTGTCACAGTAAGAACAATGACAAAAACCCATTTCTCTCTATCTATTGCTTAAACGACTGGCCAAGTAATGAAAAATATTAAATGATTTTAAGTTGATCTGTGTTATAGTAGACGTTCGTTTGACATGTCCTATTTAATAAACAGGTCACAGTGTGTTATCTGAAGGCCTTGGCTCACCATCTTGCAGCATTCCTGGTGTGTTTTTGGCTTAAATTTGTCTCAACATTGCAAACTCACAAAGTTGTAGCTGTTTTAGACAAACTTTAGAAATAAAACACATGCAGCCTTATGCCATACCCAAAGATGTCATGCTCAAAACATTTATTGTTTAAGCTCAGTATCTGTAAAACCAACTAGGACCTTGTCCCTAAAACAATCAATTTATTTGTTGTTTCTGAAAAATGTATTAAACACGGTRCCATTTGAAGAAAAGTTTTTATTTACACGGAATCACAGCAAAAAACYCAAATGCAGTAGTAACTATACCAGGCCTGAGTGTACGGATGTAATGCTGCCATAAAAAATACACCAGAAGCATGAAACATGAAGAGCATGTGCATAARCCTTCCACATTGAGTGGACTAAATGTACATATTATAGTCTTATACACAGTATATATTATATTTGTCTACAGTTCCAACTGTAAACAATAAAAATCGAAAAACAAAGATGGCAAACACTAGAGCAAAAACCAAATCCTTTTGTGCCACATTAAACTACAAGACCACAAAAGTCCAGATGAGTCAGTGTTGACTAGATTGTGTCAGTTTACGTTTCATGTTGACTCAAGGCTGAATGTAGCATATAATTTGTAAAAGCTAATGTAAAATGTTAGGACTAGAATCAGGAGTTTCCAAGTTCAGCTCTGGGAGAAAGTTGGATTTGTGCTCAATAGAGACAGAGACAATGGGCCTCATGCAAGAACATGTTCGTATTCTTATCCTAAATTTCTCTTACTTTTGTTCGTACA
>NW_013952572.1:771707-780154 GCF_001266775.1 Austrofundulus limnaeus | reverse complement strand
ATATAAAGTTATTAGTGAGGAAAACCCGTCTGGATAACAGCAGACTGCTCGTAAAATATACGGCAGGTCTAGAACACTCGTAAATTTTGTTCGTATCTGAAAAAAATCTTAGAATACGAAAACATTGGTGAATGTCACAAATTCTCCTAAATCACTCGTACGCACAACTTAAGAACAAATCTGTGCGTATGAACGGTTCTTGCATGAGGCCCAATGTTCAAGTACAGCAGGGTGAGTTATATTGAAATWGTTTAACAACAAAAAATAAATGTTTACAATACGAACAGTCGTACACGAAAATAATGACAATCAGTTCAATTATTTCAATGAACACATCAATTATAAATCAAATCAATGAAGGTTCAGTTATTTCAATGAACACATGAATTATATCTGAACAAAGCAGTTTTTCAATGTGGTTGCGGTCCCACAGTTCGTATAGCCCCACCGGGCTGTGTTATTGTTCAAAGTTCGTTGGTGGTGGAAAAAAAGTCTTGGAGTATAGGGTCAGTGTATATGGTTTTGTGTGGGGGATTTCAGGCTGCTGGGCCTCCTACCACACTGATGGAAGTTGCAGTTGGCTTCTTTCAGGATCAGGCTCGAGACCTACTTGTAGCTCGCCACCCAAGATTGGGAAATATAGGAACCTGGCCAGTTCCGGTTATGATCAGTTTCACAAGGCTCAGATTACATCAATGCCATACTGGTAGAGTATCTAAAACCTGCAGCAGCTCCACTCATTCCCAGCTCTGCACACCTGATTCTAAACAACAGTGTGCCTTAACTACAAATCTCACAGAAAGTCTCGTGGGAAAATCCAGTGGCAAGTCTCGCGAGATTTCATACTACGAAAGGAAGAGGAGGGGAATAGCTATCTTTGCGTTACCCGAGAATGATTAGCTGTGGCGGCCATCATGAATTTAACTGTCTCTAAAAGTTGTAGTTGCACAACAGGTGATTACTCTCTGAGTTAACAAGTGTTTAAGCTTCACTTTTGTAAATATTTGTAAATTGAAGCACTGATTTAATCTCAAGAGAAATCCTGACAGTAAAGTATTTCTTATGGGCGATTCGGTTGGAGAAAATCTTTCCTATTTCCACGAGTCAATACTTTATTTTAACTCAAAGCTAGGCCCACAAAGAATCAATATTCCATGTTTGCTGAGGAATAAATTGACTCACCTCTACAGAGGACTGACCCCACATAAATAAGAGCCATGCGTCACTGCCTAATATCAGAGTTCAAAGTCAATAACAGTTTTGTGACAGAGTGACACAAAACCTCACAGTTCACTTTCACAATTCAAAGGGAAGGTCTCAAAAGATAATGAAGAAAGTAGAAGGCTTGGATTCGGTTCGAAGTTCTGGGAGTCTCATCTTAAAGATCYTAACAGTGGATGTTTGAACATGTCAGCAGGAAAAGACGTGTAATTAATATTCTTAAAATGTTGCACTAAGTGCCTCATCAAGCCACATCAGTCAGACAGCAGGCATGAAATCAGGAGGCTCTGAAAGCTTTGATAATTATTGCCTGCTTCCAAGAAAGGTGAACAGTCGTGTAATTACCTGTGGCTGTGATAGTTTAAACCGATAAACCTCTACATGGACTTCAATGGAACTCTTTGACAGTTATTACTGGATAAACATCTTCAACTAAATAACTTTTGGAGTCAGCCCAACTGAAGATAACCAAGCAAACACAAACATAGTTATAACTCAGCCAGCTTTACAGCTAAAAGCTGAAGTACTTTAAGTTCCAACAGATCTTTCATTGGATTATATCTCTTCAATTACAATGCTTGACAAAAACAATTACACCTGTTCCTTTTAAGATGAGCTACCATATTTATGCATGCATATTACAATCAAATATAAGGCAACCTCCAATTTTTTTAGCTTAAAAACCATATCGAACAAATCTAATCCTCATWAAAATGCTACTACTGATTTCAAACAGACTTCAGGATTTTTCATCATTTTTTTGATGTATCCTTTGGTGAAGAAAGATTATTTTGATGATACTAGGATTGCCAACTGTCCCATATTAGCCAGGATGTCCCGTATTTTCAGCCAAATTGAAATGTCCCATATGGGACATCCTTTTACCTGTGTTCTGAGTGCAGCCTGCAGTCAGAGCCATCATGTTATGTCAGACAGGTAGGCATTTGTATAGCACTCCACATTGAAGGGGGATCCTGAGGGACGATACTGTAGTGGTCAAATGCAATGACCGTATGAAACACTGAGGGCATTGAAATGACTGTCATACTCGTGCTCCCCCCACCCCCCTTAAGGGGCCCTGTGACAGCAGACAGCAACACAGACTGCAGCAGATTCATTAGCTTGTTTGCTTAACTTTAGCACAAGCTGCTTGTTAGCATGTCGATTCTGAAGTTTTTGTGCTGCCAGAGCTGGTTAAATAATTATCTGACATGCTTGTTTAGTTCAGTATTTATATTTAAACCTGCCTCTGGTTGGCTGCTCTGGTGTATTTATGCGACAAAGCGTGTCGAGAAGTGGAAGACTAGCCAAGAGATCACAAGTCCATCAAAAATTAAACTCTTTCTACAAACCGAGGAGCATAAATAACAGTGGGGCGAATAATCCTTTCATGAWTCAATATCTACAATGTTGCAATTTGTGGCACATTTTCTATGAAAATGATAAACATTACTTATTTAATCAGTTAAAATCTAGGGCTGCAACAATTAGTCAACATAGTCTACAATGTCGATTATAAAAATTTAATTAAATTTAAATGTCAATGCATCATATTATTCAATTATGTAAATSTTCTTTTGCAACTACAATGCAATACATGAACTGGTGGATAGAATTGCTTCTATTGTCTGCTGTTGCGTTGTTTGCTAAAGAATAAAAGGTACCAGAAGGCAAACCACAGAAGACGATGCAGCGGGCACATCAAAGAGTGTTAATAATGGCCGAACAGAAAGACAGACATCAAAGAGGAAAATAAACAAGATAAAATTTAATTCTAAATATAAAAGGGGAAAAAAGGCAGTTTTAACACAGCTGCCTTAACGAAGAGACGCACAATTTCAAGACCACAGCTTAAACCGCTAACCTACCACAGCAAGTCACACACCACAGATTTGGTTAAAAGAGGTCCCACCACCATGATGAAAAAGTCCTGTTTTCATTGCTTCTCTGTCCTCCTCAATTTCCTGTGTTCTGTTTGGGTCTGCTCTGTCTGCTCCAAATAGATTTTTAAACAGAACGCCTCCACAGGATTTCTCAAACATGTGTGAATGAGTCAAAGCAACTGTGTATGTTTTTGATGAGGGGATGATATTATAACATAATATAAAGCTTAAAAAAGTTGATTTTGCATAATCTCACCCCCTCCCCCCTAATCTTTTTGCTATGATTCTGTTAAAGATGTAAAACTCTTGCCCTTTCGAATGCTCACCTTTCAGGTTTTTACCTTTTCATTCCAAAGCAAAAACATAAATCTACTTTATCATTTGACCCTGAAGCCATGTCTTTAAATGAAAAGGGTTATCAGCATGTTGGTACCTGCCTCTTGACCTGCTCTAAAACCTGGTCATGTCACCCTAACCCAAACACAGAGAACTGGTTTCCTCTGAAGACGTCAGAGGAGATGAAAGTTAGGAAGCTGCTGGCTGCTAACGGCCTGAATAAGAGCTGCAGCTCTGACACGCACCAAATGCTGACGTTTGACCATATGCTCTCCCAAATTCCCATGAAAAACAGAAATGTAAGAAAAAAAAAGAAAGAGAGAGTAATGAACAAAAGCTAACGAAAAGCTTCAGCATGCCTCTTGTTTTTTTTTTTTTTGTTTTGTTTTTTTGCACTCAGTTTGTTGTAAAGCCGTCGACTCTCTGGAGACAAACACACTTGGCCGTGTACAGTCGCTGCTTGTTGGGCTGGTAATGAGTTGAGGTCTTGATTGTGTAAACAAAGTGGAAGGAGAATAAAAATCAATACAAACTAGAGCACATTTGTCATTCCATTCAGAACATTTTACCTCAACAAAAAAAAAAAAAAAAAAGAGACAGAGAAAGACAGCATTTTAGGTACGCCTCAGCAAAAACAACAAAAAGTACTATTACTCAAGGAAATCATATTGATAAATGATTCTCCACCTCTTGACAATCTTTAACATTAAAGATAAAATGATAAGACAGAAGCCATAATAAAAGCCACATTGACTTCTATTTTTCTTTTCAACACAAACTTCAGCCATGTTTTCCACTTTAAAAAGTCAAATCACCGAAGCAATAGGCTTGTATAACAATTCAGTGAACGCAGAAGTGGTAAAAATGAACTCAATCTCTGAAGAAAAGTCTGTAATCCTCCAGCTGATTGTCAAACCTTTCTTAAAAGCCTCTCAGGCTTTTTATTCAAGCTCAGAATTTGGTCCGATGGAGGACCTCCTCCACATTTTTTAAAAATAGAATTTCAGAATCAGTGTGAGTTCTTGAGTTTAAAAGAAGGATGAACAAAAACAGGACAGTTGATTGGATTTAGTTCTTGCTTTGGACTTTTCTCTGAATAGCTGATTAAGTGAAGCTACATAGCTGCTGCACCAAGAACTTATTTAAATCAAAGGTGGCATTTCTTGAAGGAATATTACCCATTAAACTTTTTAAAAGATCATTAAAAAACATCTAGAGCATCTCCCACTTCACCTTTACATTTATCTTAAATTATAATTATTTTGATTAACAAAGTAACTCAAACCAGTGTTGATCAAACTAGTTTACCACAAAAAGAACAAATGTGTCAAACGGAACGTGACCGTTCCGGTGGTTGTTTCCCCATGAATTAATTGAAAGTTTCCTCACCACTGATTAGAGAAACTATATGATGTCTTCCTGACTTCCCTCCTGCTCTGCAGTCCTCWGCCACCTTTCAGGTTCCTGATTGTTTGTCACTAATTTATGTTGTGTAGTTTAGGTCTCCTGTCTTTATGTCGAGACAGTGGCAGAGAGGCAATGAGGGATGAMACACTGTATTTTAATTTACAACTTTAAAACATCTCTCATTATTAAATGAACAAATAATGTACCTTAAACTTCCATGTGTGGGACAAATCTGTGTTTTAACATAGAGCGGATACAGTATGTACATCTCACCATCAGCAAGCTAGCTTGGTACAGAGGATACAGACTTCAAACCAAAAAAAGAAAAGACAACACAGACATTTGAACATTTTAACAAGATTTGATATTTAGCTTTTTAACAAAAACACAAATATCGCTCATGAGTTGGAACCAGTCAAGTCCTATGTTCTGCTCACAGGTTTTAGTTTCCTAAAATTAAACCACATCATTTTCAAATGATAACAATTTAGGATTAACCTCTAACTAACCTGTAAACATTGTATTTTGGTTAAACAGCATTATTTGTTGAAGGGGATCATGAAGAGAATAGACCTGGGAAACATTCAGTCTTCTAAAAAGAAAACAAAAACAACCAAGAGCAAAATTATTCCCTAAACTATAAAAAAATAACACGATTCCTTCATGTTTTTTTTCTGCTTGCATTAAATATTGATTTGTTTGTGAACTCTTCTCCCTGGATGTCTCAATTTTGTTAAATGCCAACTCTGTGAACGTCAAGACTTTAGTACCTTTTTCTTATTAACAATATACCCCTGCTGGATTTATGTTGGCCTATTGATTGGATAAAATATCATCCTGTAATCCTCATAAAACCATGCCAATCTGCCATGGTCCATCCTCGAACCAGAATGACCCAAACAAGACTAATAAGATATTGCAAGGAAGTACAAAATAAAATAAAAATGTTTTAAACAAAAAAAAACACAATAAAAATAGTAGCAGTTAATGTAAGAAGCTATATACTCACCAACTAACCAAGCTGTATGCCACAGAAAAAGAAACCAAACACGGATGTCATTAGAGATGCACAGGTTCTTGTTTGTGTGCTGCTCCTCATATCTGCTTTTTGGATCGTTCTGACCTGCCGATACGATTTTATTTCAATAAACTAACCTATTTATGCATCCAAACTTATCTGCTGAATTCAAATAAATCCATTCTCAAAAGAAACCTTCTACACTGTCGAAAAGTAGAAAAGTAGCTACATCACTTCTAAAAGTCGCTTGATGACATCATTGCCAATTTTCTCATTTCAATGTAAATGTGACTGTAGGAGGGGTCAATAAACATTGGTGAGACAGAAATACAAAAAAACACTTAAAAAGACAAAAAAAAGACAAAATATATTAAGAGCTACAATTGAACTGACTGAAATTATTTACAACTTTAAAGATTTTCCTAGAACCCTACATCTTTAAAAAAAATTTAAAAAGGGTGACTCTGCAGACTCTTCTCCCATAAGGGAGGCTGCAGAACATTGGACTGCCTGTCAGAGCTCTGGGACGGGGCAAAGCGGCACTCGCTGGCTGCTCGCTGAGGATACTGACAGCTGAATGATTAGCACCTTTGTGAACAGCCTCGAAAAGTTTCCAAACACACTGGATAGAGTATTTAGATTTGTTGCTACTACTTGCTATGATTTTTTGAAGTCACTAGAGGGGTTTGAAAACTTGCTAAATCTATTAACAAAGTTGATAAAATGGCTACACTGACTACATGCTTGTTTCTAATCCTGTGCTCCTGGTGCATTCGTGGACAAAAAAAGGCTGATTTCTCAGTACTGACCATAAAAACATTGGTATGCTTGTTTGTCTTTGTGTCTATGGTGTATAATGATGTGATTGTGATGCTGTATTTCTGAGTGTTTTAAGTGCTGCAGAACAGGAACCTGCTGTAAAACAGCAATTATGCTGAGTCAGGCTTGATTTTTAGTAATCTTTTCCTGTTGAATTAATAAATCAAATTAATCAAAAAATCAGATTTTTTGGATCTGTTTGGTCTGTCATTGGTTTGAGCTGAGAAAGGTGCAAACCATCCATTTACCTACTGGTTTCAGGCCAGTCATTTGGTCCCTCCCTAGATGTAAACAAGAAAAATAAGAGTACTAATAAAAACCTGTGAATTAGTCAGATGCTAAAAGCAAGTCTCTATCAGGCACAGAAAGTATGACTAACTGAAGCAAGTTTTGGAAAACAGGAACTGCAAAAAAGGGAAAAAATAATAATAATCCAGCATTTCCATGAAGAATTGTGGTTAATTTGCAGAGTAAAGTGCTACAATTTTATCTCCTAAACTCGCTAATACCTTTGGCCTTAATGTCTTATAGCAAAGATCTTTGCTCAAGTGTGTGCCTTAAAAAACAGCAAAACTCATACAGGTGTCAATAAGCATCTTTCAAAATCTCCAAGTTAGCAGAACAGAAAATGTTTTATAATATGTTTGTTCATTTTTAAAATGAATACAACCTTTCAAATGCCTAAAGGTATCTGAAAACAGATTGTTGCATGATGAGATTCAGAGCAACAAGAGGTTGGTTCAGATGCAGCTAAATGGTTGTAATTTCAAGAAAACATTAAATGCAACCATTTGTTTTCACACCTAAACTTTAGTCTCTGCTTTTATCTTGTTTCCCAGCACAATAAGTGTTTTTTTTTCTTGTTTTTTTTTACAAGAGTGTGTCCAGGAGCCTGAGGTTTTATGATTTCTGTATACTAATCTCATAAATCTGGAGTTATTTATTTCATGCATGTACCAACATAAAGCCTTTGTCTAATTAGTCTCACCTATAGATTTTAAAACTGTGTGTATAAATGGTTTTATTTGTTATAAATGGTTTTACTTGTCTGAGAACTCTGTTCCTTCTCTTTTGTAGCTCAAGCACATCTGATATCAGTCTCCAGTTCATGTCTTTCCCAGTACCTCACAGGAAATCAAAAAACTTGAATTTACATCAGCTCCCTAAGGAAACTGAGTGGCGTGAAGATTTCACCTTATTGGAACAGAGAAGCAAACTTAAAAGTGGATTTAAATAAAGGTTCTGTCTGTTAGATTACTCTGTCAAAACATTTCATCTTTAGTTTTCCTTAAAAAGTATAAAAGAGGCTTAAACAGAAAAGAGTAAAATGGCTGTTCAAAAGGTCACAGGATATTAGAAGAAACTTGACTAGAAGCAACAGTTTTTTTTTTCCCCCACTGTAATAATAATAATGTTTATCAGCCACTTCCATTGTGTAATCTCATTATGGTAGGTGTAGAGCCCAAACTGGGTGACAGTAGAAACCCTGGTGCACAGGACAGATGGTGTGCTTTCATGGTGTGCCTTTGATGTGTTGGTTAGTTGCCCCACAGGTTCCCCCACAGCTCCCGACAGCTTTTAGCTGTCACGGTTGGGATATGAAAGGAAAAGGAACGGGAAAGAATGGGAGGAAAAGAAAAACTGTGTGGTACAGACTATAAGTGGTTTATTTGATGGCTATGGATTAAGGTTTAATACCTTTCTGACTGAATGTACAAAAATTATGAAATGAGCCAGGACTGCAGTGACTTGGAGTTTATCCC
>NW_013952572.1:769704-770911 GCF_001266775.1 Austrofundulus limnaeus | reverse complement strand
GGAGATTATTGGGCAAATCCCCCCAAGAAATAGAAGCAAAAGAACTGGACTTTGATTTTGAAGCTAAAGACAAGTGGAAGTCAAGTTGTTTTGTTTTATTAACTTTTTTTTTTTGATTGATCATGACCTGAATGTCTGAAAATCATCATCAGTCTTAGTGGGCAAATGTTGTTTAAAAGAATAGTTTGGTTTTAGCAGTTGAAGTTTCCCTTTACTGGCATCACTTAATATTAGAGCCAACAACCAGGTAAGCATGCTACTAAATTTCCATAAAAGCCTTTGTAAAACTAAAAACACCTTGTGTTTTTGTTGTCTGCCTCTCTTTATTCCAGCTTCGTCATTCTTAACCATCTACATTGCCTCACTAGGAAAGTTTGTTGCCATTTGATCAGCTCCTGAACTGCACACCCGAGCTGAAAAACCAACAGACGCTGTCTCGCTGACTTCTGTTTCATTCATCTCTTAATAGATCAGTGAACTTCAATGTAATCCAGTTTTGTCTCACACGACGAAAGGCGAGATAAATGAGCGCACTTTGCTGTTCGGCGGGGCAGTTGGGACTGATGAAAACTCGAGCAACCCACGCCAGTCACGCAAGCTTTAGCACAAACACAGCCTTTATCATCCCGCGATGAATGCATTTGGCACAGTTTTATATATATGTGACAGTGCTATTTGTCACATCATTTCGCTGAACAGAATAAATAGATGAAATACTGTATACCTAATGCATTTACACAGATTGAAAAACAGAAATAAATATAAAAGGAATACTTCCATTTGAAAATAAATGCTGCTGTTTGCCACCCATGCACAACCATGATTTCGGCTTCAGGGCTGTTTTAATTTATCAGAACCAGGGAACTATATCTGGATGCTAATGCATCAAGTTGTCTTTGTACTTTTTAATATTGTACTGCAGCACATTGTGTGTGTGATGCCATTTTTTAAATTGTATACCATATATTCTGCTTTTGCTAACAGTAGCATTTCCAGAACTTAAAGCATTCTTGCCAGCCTTCAAAAGCAATGTTTCTGTGTCATGTTAGTAAAACATCTCTAAATCTACAAGTGATAACATTTAGAAAACAGCCTAATTTAAAATGGCAAGCCACAATCAATCAACTTTAAATACAAAATTAGCTATTCCTCTGTCAACTCTCATCATCAAATAATGTTAGTTTAAAACACTGCCATATGGGGGGGG
>NW_013952572.1:766665-769469 GCF_001266775.1 Austrofundulus limnaeus | reverse complement strand
GAATTCCTTCAGGCAATGTTAGCCCTTTAATTTAACACAAGAGTTTAATTCTTGGAAAAAAACCAAAGTACTAAAGTGTAACAATTATAAAATTGTCAACTATTAACACTTATTTTCACATAAAGTGAGAACTTCCTTGGGAATCTAGCTTTAACAAAAAGGTGTTAACTTCTTCACATACCCAATGTGACATTCTATGATTAGAACCTGGAGGAGAGCAACCTACCCCTCAACTGCTGTTTCATAGTGTAACTAAAAAGGGAACTGTCACTCATATATTCACTTTTTACCTGAAACTTGAATTAGATGGTATACAATGTACAGCACATTCACTGCAATCTCAAAAAAACTGTTTTTGTGTTTTCATACCTAGTGACTTACAACAGAGCAGAAAAGAAAGATAAAACTATGGTAATGTGCGTGGAAATAATGTTTAACTGAATCTTGAAAATAAAAATCCAAATATTAGCCACTGTTTCTTCATTTTCTTATTGCCTGCCACTACCGAAAGGCAGGACGGTTTGTGTTTGTAACTTTCTTCTGTTAGCAAAAGATCTGAGACTAATGAACAAATAAAATACTCTTCTCACATACATTTAAAACTGATTAATATTTGGAGTTTACCCATTTCAAGATGGCCACCACAGCTACTTAAACTTGGCCAAATGAAACATGACTATGACTCAGCTTTACAAGTATGAAGGTAAAACATTTTGTGTTTGTAACTGTAATCCCCAGAATGTGCACAGAATCAATTTAAAACATCGGCTTGCTGAGCAGCAGGAAATATATATTCCTATAATGAATACTAGTTTCCTTTATAAACATCCCTTGGCCAAAATAACAGTGTATAACTTTTCCCTGATGCATCTCAGTAATCCAGGTAGAAAAAAAAATCAAAAAGAAAAAAATAAATAGGTCCTCTGGAGGGGTTCTTCTTTAGTGTATAAGTTTAGTGTATAACAGTGTATAACAGTGTATAACAGTGTATAACATACTGTATGCACGATGACAGAGACGCCAAATGCCAACATCATGACAGTCATCACTAAAGAAAATTACAGGAAAAAACAAAACTGGATTCAAGAACTACTTCAAACTAACATCATCCCAATCCTTAAACATCTTGACTGGTTACCCATAAAATATCATATTGATTTCAAGATTCTCCTCCTGACTTTCAAAGCTCTCCATAACTTGGCTGCTGTATGTCTCACTGATCTTCTCTGAAGTCTTCGATCTTTCTCATCCACCTCTCTTGTTATACCTGCTGCCCACATGGCAGCCATGGGGTTCAGAGCATTTTCCCGCACAGCACCTCATCTCCAGGACTCTCTTCCACTGCGCATTTGTATTTTTGATTCTCTGCCCTCATTTAAATCCAACCTTAAAACTTACTTCTTCAACCTTGCATATTCTGTTAGATGTAACCATCTACTCTATCTTTAATTGTGTTAGATTTTTTTTGATCTGTTCTTTATTGATTTTTGCTCGTTAACTTTTTTGATTTTATTGTTATCTGCTTTTTATCGTTTTTAGATTTTTCTTTATTCTGTATTTTTGTTTGGTGACCTTGGGTGATTTGAAAGGTACCTTTAAATAAAATGTATTATTATTATTATTATTATTATTATTGGTGAGGGTCGGAACATTGATGGACTAGTACATCGAGAGCTTCACCTTTCAGTTCAGCTCCTTCCCCACAACAGACAGGAGCAACACCCTCATTACTGTAAGCAAGTCTCTGATCTATCAGTCCATTACCCTCTCCCTCACTCATGAACATGACTCCCTCGTGTCCATGTTCCCATCTCTCCAATTCCATCTACTAATGCTTATCCATAGTTGGGTAACAGAGACAACAGGTCCAGGGGACTCCGAGGTGTTTCAAGGCCAAAGAGGTCTTTCCTGGGACAAGTGCGACATGGCTGGTTTTCATGCAATACACACTCCAGACTGTTTCTAAGCTCAATTTATTATTCCCATTCAATAAATCATGTCACCCAGGTCTCTATACCTGTGATGTCCCTGCACTAAATGTCTCACTTACCTCCAGGTTCTGCAAATTCTCCATAGTCAGATTTGAACACGTCTGTCTGCTAAACCTAAAATATTCACCTAGTAAACCCGCTTCCTTAAACTGACTCAAATTGTGACTCAGACCATTTCCATGTAGCATAACGCGGAACATAGATTAAGACTGACCACTATAGAAACTCTCTGGTAGCAGCTTGTGTTTGCATTATGACAGGAAGGTATGGGCAGAGGCCGGGTCAAGTCTCTGTTTGATCTCATCTACTGAAGTGTTAATTGAAACATTCTAACAGCAGCCAGTAATTTAACCTAGACATAAATCTGGTATTCTCTCTTTAACACAAATTTTACATTTTTTAAAAGGATGAGACTCCAGCACGCCCACTCACACTTATCTTTTAGCTGTAATGGCTTCCTCACACATGTTGGCTTTGCAACCCAGAGGAAAGGTGTCACGATTCATCTTACTGGTCACTTTTAGGCGACGGGCTGAAAAATCCAATGTTCATCATTGAGCAAACTATTACCCTTGAACCTCGATTATGTTTTTCCTTTTGAAATAAATTCTTCTTGGTGAAGCTAACAAGAAAAGTTTAGATAAACAAGCCAAAGTTTTCTTTTTCTGGCTTTGCTTATGCGATAAATCTACTTGTTTCTTGGTAAACGCACTTTGGTTGTGTGTTGAATCCCAATGATGAGGATTTGCATGAATGAAAAGCAATTTTGGGAAAACATAAATACAGAACACACACACACACACACACACACAC
>NW_013952572.1:758011-766640 GCF_001266775.1 Austrofundulus limnaeus | reverse complement strand
CACACACACACACACACACACACACACACACACACACACACACACACACACACACACACACACACACATACATAAGTGGATGTCTTTTAAACAGCTGGCAAAAGTTGATAAGAGCCACTCCGTACTTCAAAGTCCTTGTATATAAACCACTTTTTAAAGATCAGCAGTTTATTTCAAAAGGAAGCTGTAAATTGCCCATGGACACTGCCTTTAAAAACCAACTATTTCTAAAAATCACGCTGCAGTTTGTTGTCATTGTTGAGAAAATAAACCCAAAGAGGGAAAAAATGGCCCCAAAATGTAGTGTCGCTCTAAATGATTCTGCTGTCTTGGGATATGCTAAGCTTAGGGGAATAACAGACCCAATTCTCTTAGTTATTTAATTAAAGTGTTTAAAAAGCAATCTTTATTTATGAGCTTGATTTTAAATGAAGACCTGAGAGCAGTGAGTCAGGGCTGATATTTGGAAGATCAGACTGATGGCTCTATAAAGGACAAAGAACAATGAGCTATGTGGAGATAGGCATTTTTATACACTTTATATCTAGAAAAAAGCAACAACTTTGCTTTTGTGTAAAGCCAAATTATATGGATTAACCCATACTAATGAGAGCACACTTTCAAGCAGGATATGGATTTGGACAAAGATCCCTTATGGACGCATTTTAAGCTGCTGCAGATGCATAGAAATTCCAGTATATTTCATTGTGTATTTCATGCTGATGATGTTATATGACAGTTGTGGCAAAATAGCCTACAGGTAAAGAAATGAATATATTCTGTGTGTGCCTCTACATATTTATTTGAACTCGTTTTTGTTTGCAATTACTTTGCAGTTAATATGAAATATGTTGCAAGAGAACAGCACACTAACAGCCCTTAGTTACAGTTGCATTATTGGACAATTATGTAAGTGCTGCTGCATTTAAATACCATTTTAAAGTCTAAAAAGGGGCCATTATTATATCATTAAATAATGACTGATGTTCTTTCTTTAACGACTGGTGTTATTTTGTAATTTTTCATTGTGAGTAGCTTTCATTAAAACACCAAAACAGTACTCCCATTTACAATATCTGTAGTACCTCATTTCCACAAGATGTCCCATGTTCTCCTCAAGAGTTAAGTTATATTGTATATGCACCCTATATTGTTCATGAAGGACTCAGAACCTAACTACATTATGTCAGGTATTTTATAAATGGATACTATCTTTATGTGTAAAAAAAGGAAAAGTAGGAATACCAACAAAAAATATGAGCTAGGCATGTAGGTAGCAAAAAAACATTAGAAATACATCAAAATACAAACTAAATGTTTTTTGAGCATGATTTAAAACTGTACCAAAACAATCAGAACCCTAACCTTATTTTTTATTGACACATGAGCCATTTTAGCTCAATCATTCATCACATCAGCATGCAATGATTAATGGCAGCAGAAATTAAACAAATTACCGGGTAAGTCAAATTTTGAACAAGAAAATGATTAAAATGTCTCGACGTCCTTAAAATCTTTGTTTTGAAAAACATTTATTGATACATCAAAAAACAAAGAAGTTTAATAAAATATCACCATTTTGGAAAACACAAATATTATTTGCATGTGGATGAGAGGTGCAAAACATCAGAAATAATTTGTTTTGCAAAATACCAATGTTCTCATTGAGAACAGAGCTCATTGACACAATTTGTATTCGCTAAATATACCACTGACTAACACAGAGAAAACCAGTGCAGGGTACATTTCTTGGGGATCCAGCTATATTTGATGAGAATTTAAAACAGCTAAATAAATGACTTTCATTAGGTACATTTTTTGGCTACAAGTGGAACTGTGTGCTTAATTGAGGACAAACTGGATTTTACTCAATAAACTAATGAATTTATCCCAAGCTGTGAAAATTTCAAAATGTATTATAGTTCATACAGGAAAAAACCAAAGGCTGACTGAATGAAGACAATAAGTAGTGATGGCAATGAAGGGTATTTTGCAGAATTTGAAAATGTTTGACTCAACTCACCAATAAAATCCAGCTAGCTTGGTGCTCAAATGGCTTCTCAGAAGTAATACTACACAAGTAATACTAAGTGCTGTTTGACAGCCAAAAAATAAAATAAAAAATAAAAAAAAAAACAGCTCTTCCCGATGAGCTGAGCTGAATAATCCAGATTCCAGAAAAGACCTGATTTCCCATGGTTATTAGAGGCTCTTCAATAACAAAACTAAGGGTAGAGGAGGACTGGTTAAAACGCTAGTTCAACGAAGGAAAAAAAAGATCTAACAACTGAGTAGAAAAACCGAGAAACATTAATACGAAGGAAGTGTAATAGCAGGTGAAAAAAGACAAACAGATTTCTGCTTAGAAACGTGTAAGTGTGGAACATGTACCTGGGAAGCACCAGGTACATACTGCAGTGTTTCCCCTACCCTTATCCACAGAGGGCAGCCTGCCCTTCCAACACAACTTCTCCCCCTCTATCGAAATCCCTGCCGCCCAGGCCAAGTAAGTTTGGTTATTTCCGGTCAGAAAAAGGAGATTGTAGCAACAAGACGAGTAGCTTTGATTTAGCATTTTCAACACAGTGCCCCACTACAACCCCGTCCCCCATCGACAACCACAGACATTAATGAACCCCTCCATCCAACAAGCACCCTCCCAAGGCTAGTAATGTAGGCCAACCATGTAACTGGACTGTTATATACCACTATCAAATGTGAAACAGAATAATCAAAACAAAACGTACAAGAATGGATTCAATTGGAAACAGATTACACTGAAGTATCAAAACAACAAAGCCAAATTGTTGTAAAAAGCAAGAAAACTGTCAGTTTTATGATCTCAACACAGCCATGGTGTTTTCTAAAAAATATTTACTGTAGGTCTCAAATAGGGTTTGATTTCAACTGCGTAATATTAGCGAGTATTGGGAATAAAAGACCTGTAGCAGCAGTAACCACAACAGTCAATCTTTTCTTGCAATCCAAACTTCCAGATGTTAAAAAAAAGTACTGAGGAATAATACACAAACATCATTCCAAAGATCGATAGTCATCATTTCAAAATGGCCAATCATGATTTCGGACCGAAGTAGGATTCGATTTTTTTACTCCAAAGTTGACAAGTGATGATTGTATTGTTGTTTTCCACTCCTAAAGCGAACGGGGCCTCTTGAAAAATCAGTACAAGTGTTGGCAGTAATGGTGCGGCTTCGTTTAAACATTCTGCAGCACTGATTTCTTACAACTCGAGAGTTGAAAGAATATTATGGCGCTCTTCAAAGACACAGGGCCATATTTTTTCGTTTAATGTTCCAGTGATGATGAATCAAGGACCAGACTCTTGACAGACATACAGTTCACAACTATGAACTTGTTTTTAAACTTATTAGGGGAGCAGAACTGCATCTAATGTTCTGAAGTTTTAAGCCTTTACGATGAAGCTCTAATGTGTTTTTATTCCCTTTCTTATTCTGCATGTGCATCATAAAACTATAACTGCCATCTACAGCAAAGGAAACTCATGCAATTGTTCATGTGCAACACACAGTTTTACACAAAACAGATCCAAGGATAATTTTCAACTGCAATGTTCCTCTCATTTGAATTTGGAGCTGCTGTTTATCGCGTGCCRTGTGCCATTTTCTCCTCATCTCTCTTCAATGTCACATCCACAATTCCATGAAATGAACCAAAATGGCTCAGGGGAAAAAAAATGAAAGGGTTGCCATAAAATTACATCCAAATAGCGCTGATTGCTTGATGAGCATCTGTGGTGCAAATTTTAAGCCCTCAAAATCCATGTCATCTCTCCTCTGTAATGTGCTTTATTAACTTCTCCCCGCTATATTTCTCAAACCACAATCATGGGCTATAGAATTTCTTCTCTTTGATGTAGCAGTAAAGATGATAGATAAAAAAAGACAACCTCAATTTTGCCATCGTGCACTAATGGGGATGATTTCGTTTTTTAGAAACGGACTGGCTTGGGTAATGGGACTGTGATCTGATTGCTACGGTCATAATGGACTCCACTGTTGAACTGTGTGGGACTGCATTGTAGATTGGCTGAAAGTGATCATCGAGTACAGCGCAGTTTGTCTCTTTAGCACTATTTCATACAGAGCACTGTGCTTACCAACAATCAATATTCAATTTAGCCTGTACAGCAGTCAGTGTGGGTTTGCTTATACTCCTCAGTGTGGGAGTTGTCTGGATTCCCTAGTTTGTTGTGGCTATTGGATTTTTAGGAGTATGGGGCAACACATTAAAGACCACCAGAGTTGGACCTACCTGGCCTTTTTGTTGACAGAGTACCAACAAATAGGTCTCATCTCTGGCTTGAATTTGTTTTAACCAAAGAGTGTAGAACAGTAGGAAATGTTTGGTGCTAAAACTGCAGAATCAGAAAAAGGGTTGGGAAAAATCATATCATGTGCAATTAGTTGTCAGAAAAACCATCACAGGTTAATATTTGGCACTTTGCGATTACCATGATTAGTGTTGCACAAGGACAGACTGGCGTTCGGGACTACCAGTCGTACTCCAATAATCCAGTCTAGACTTATCTTTCCTGTTTTAAAACAAAAGGCTACTTTCTCCCCAAAAATTTCACTTTGTCTTAGACTGCTTTTTTCACCTCCATCTCTGCTTTTGAGCTTAAAATATAAAAAGGTTCTGACTGTGTCTTGGCCCGTCTTTGTGTCCGAGGCTCCAACTCCATCAGCAGCAGTTCCATGTTCAAAATCTGCCTCATAGTTTTGATTCAAAGACATAAAACAGATTAAGCTCAACACTAAACACACCAGAATACACAAAATCCAAACATACTAATAATCAAATCTTTCATTACTCATTCCAGATCTCTTCAGGCGTCAGTCAGAAAGGAGGTCAGGGTTGTGTGTTTATTTGGCAGGGGTGAGATCTTTGATATGTATTACTGGATAGGACATTGCCTATTAGCCGCTACAGCTAGTGATGCACCTCCATAGGCATCATTACTATGTGCTGAGTCATGTCAACAAAATGATACTGTTCCACTGCGGGATGCCCACCAGTCTGTCACAAAAATATCTATAGTGTCATTATTTCTTATCCGATTTCTATAAAATATGTCTTGAATTAAAGCTGAGAAAATTGAAGATGTTGTGATATGTAAAAATAAGTACTCTATCATATAAATAAACTGAGGGGAAAATCTGGTTTATGGTTGTTCTTGTTCTAGAGATCAGTGCTCTGCTCCACTGGTCTGAAGATATAATCTCGAAAAGTATGTGTCCTTGGTTTGAAGGGTTCACGAAAAGTTTTGCTGTTATTTTCATATTCTTATAAAAAAAGGTATCAGATGCTGGATGGAAATCAAATAATCTCAAATTATTATCAGTTTTCTAGACTGTCTGCTGCAGCTTTAGGCTGTGCAATTAGCTCAGAAATTCAAAACAGCTAGTTATAGAGCTGCACAGAACAGCCTCAGTTATGGCTGGGTAGAACTGGGTCAGAATCTCCCTCACCACAGTGACTTCTCGAGCTGATGGAGGAAGTGCAGTCTGTTCTGGGCCTCGAATATCCTGGAGTCCAGTATTAACTCCACAGACATTTGTGTCTCGAGTGCCAGGTTGTGTAAAAATAAAACATTGTATTGTCCTTTCTCCAATGTTCCGATCTTCCAGAATTTAGGTCAGGGGATTTGATAACTCCTATTTGAGACATTGTTCACTGGAGACCCATTTGCTAAGGACACTTCAGTCACTCCACAGTGGTTTTCTCAACTGTCACACTAGTAAAGTTAAGCCGATGTAACTCTAAGAGATGTGGATAGTTTTCCGCCAAAACTGCTCTTGTAACTATTTTTACAAAATAGTCTACTGCTATTTGCCAAACAGACCAAAGACCTTAAAAATAAGTGTATTCCCCAACAGAACAATATTTAATAATCCTTTAAACTTCCCCAATAAACTTGCCTTTTTTCATAAATCTGAAGCCTTTCCCCCTCAACACACAGTTTTCCCCTGCATTCCACATGTATTCTTGGTGTTTCAGTCTCATTTTGCAGATAAGTAAATGGCTTTTTTTATTGCCAGCCTCAATACATGTGCAGTAAACAAAAAGCTCTGTGGCAATCCTGCAGAGACTTTCTATAGGACAGCAATGGAGGTCATTACAGGAAGGGAAAGCACAGCGATTTGGGGCTGAGCAGAGACACCTAATGTCAGAGTGACAGGTGATAAAGATAAGCCTGTCAGGCAACTGGAGGCTTCCTCATTGCACCGGCGCACACACACCTTGCTTCCTGCTGACAGATACAAGATGGCTGGTGCAAGTCAGAAAGTAAGAACCACACTCATTTTCACACGCTTATGTTCCCTCCATCCATCACTTGACCCCTCCTCATCCTGTACATCCATTGCAATTAGCAGATGAGTACCTTTGCTTGTTTTATGCAACACCAAGAGAAGAAAGAAATGCACAGCAGCTGCACAATCCGCAAGTGCAGAATTTTGCCCAGAACTAATGAAGTCTCATGCCTATTGCGATTGGTCATGTTGCCATGGTGATGACGAGCCTACCACAGGGAAGTGCCTTTGTTTCAAAGCTAAACTCAGCCACCGATATCCACCTTGGGCCAGAAAAAGCAGCTTGTTTTTCCTCTGTGTCAAGTGTTGTAATAGAATAAGACAGAGGCACTAATGTATCTGTTTAATAAGTGTTTCTGTTGCCAGGCAACATAAGGCAAGTGTCTCTATTGATTTTAACAACACACATGATCGTTGATTAGAAGAGAATTATGAGAACAGTTCTCTAGAGCTGGCTGTTGTGTACGTTTAGCTGTAGTACCAAAGCCATATTGCTCAAACAGATTTGAGCTGGTGATAACACTTACTGTTCTTAAAAAGAAAGTAAAACCTGGAAGACCCTCAGTGTCTTCTTTACCTTTATATATGTACCTGTGTGTTTGCCTACCTCTCTGACCTTGGGTTTTAGTTATATGACCAAATCATCTGGGGTCAGATTTATAAAGGATTGCGTGGAAACCATACTAAAAGTGAACGTATGCCCAAAAGGTGGAAATGGCGTACGCCAAAAAAATTCAGATTTATAAAACGGTGCGTACGCACGTTTCTGCGCATCTTTCCTTTATAAATCACAGCCGCACGTCAGAGTTTGCGCACGAGGTCCTGCCTCAGGTTCTACCCTCTACACGCCCACACTCAACCATAAACAGTCAATGYAAAGTACCTCATGAATGTTAAGATGTATTTAAATCAGTCAGCTGATCAATGCCAGCAAAAGTGATTGGTTCAGACACGCTCCGTCGTGTGTCTGGAGGATGACAGGTGCTGAGTGACAGCTGCTCACGTGAACAGAATGTCTGTAATTGACATATTTTTCCCCATTTTGCAGGTTTACAGACGTTTAGAGTAATCTAACGATTTTTTTATCAAAAACTCATCTTCAAATTAATTTTCTCTCAGAGCCTGCAGGACAATAAAAACAATAAAAATAAAATTAAATAAGTCAGATAAAGTTAAGTTCAACGCTCTTCTTCGATCCCAGAGGGAAATTAGGTAAATTAGGTAATTTTGACTCTGTTGAATGACAAAAAAAAATGTGTAGCTCCCGTTGATGATCTCCCGCTCACATCATGGACAATCCCCCAATCCTAACTCTGTGGTGCAGTGCAGCTTGTAGTGTGATGGTCCACTTCCAGAAGCTGTTTTTTTCTATTAGCAATATTACTGCTCCCCATTTTAAATTAGAGGTTAGAAATTAGATGTTAGATGTTATTTGTTGTTGTTGTTGTTGTTTTTTACATCCTAAAGGCTCTGATGTTAAATAATGAAGTTGCTGAGCCACAGAACTGTGGGTTGCTTTTTCACATGTTGGTCTGCCTGGCTTGGGCCAAGCTCCGATACTACAAACAAACAAACAAACAAACAAACAAACAAACAAACAAACAAACAATTAATCAATTAATCAATCAATCAATCAATCACCTTTATTTAACCAGGTAGAGCCAGTTGAGATCGAGATCTCTTTTACAAGGGTGACCTGGTCAAGTGGTCAGCAGCACACATTACATAGTAATTGACAAAGCATTTGCATTGATCAAAAAGAAAATAAGAAAAAAAGGAAACTACAATCACAATATGTACATGTTGACAGTTCAGAACCATCAGGATAAGACAGAATTCTATAGGTATTTACAATATTTGGAAGACTTGAAAAGAAATTTAGTACTACCTCCCTTGGCAGCTCAGAGGGGTGTTAGAGGTGGACTCAGTTGAGCTGAGCTGTCTTATGAGTGAGACTTATGAATATTTTGTGCGACAAAGATGTCCAAAATGATGTAATCAGTGATCCACTCTCTCACATTTTATTATAAATGGTTTATTAATATATAAACCAGCCTTAGAACTTGGCTGCATCTTGATGCAGTCAGAGTTGTGCTGTGTCAGGGCAGCTGTAGATGTGTTAATTCAAGCCATCTAGAGGACACAGAAAATAGTAAATAGTAATAGTAAATAAATTGAAAATAGCTGAAATTTCCAACCACAATGCCACAATCCAGCTACAATCTATTAGGTAATGTCGGTCACAAAATGTAGGGTTTTTTAGTTTAGTTTAGTTT